>NW_007253955.1:0-1462 GCF_000164805.1 Carlito syrichta
CTCCAAAGTCACATTGAGGTTCCGGATCTCCTTGCTGATTTTTCGTGCTGATGATCTGTCTAGGTTTGTGGGTGGGGTATTAAAGTCCCCAGTTATGATAGTGGTAGAGTCAATATCTTTCTTTAGTTTTCCAAGAAGTTGCTTTATGAAAGTTGGTGCACCTATGTTGGGTGCATATATGTTTAGGATAGATACTTCTTGTTGATGGATTGAGCCTTTTATCATTATGTAGTGACCTTCTGTATCTTTTTTGATTTTTAATAACTTGAAGGGTATTTTGTCTGAAATTAAGATCGCTACTCCTCCTTTCTTTTGTATTCCATTCGCCTGAAAGTTTGTTTCCCATCCTCTTACTTTGAGTCTGTGGGTGTCCTTTCTAGTGAGGTGAGTCTCTTGAAGGCAATAGATTGTTGCCTGATGATATTTTATCCACTTTGCCATTCTATGTCTTTTCAGTGGTGCATTTAATCCATTCACATTTACGCTAATAATTGAATGCAGAAATTGATCCCTGCCATAATGTTCATACACAGTTGATCCTGTTTATTTGTTATCTTTCTTTGGGTTTTGGAATTGGTTCATGTGTGTTTTTAATCTTTTGCCTGTACTCTTGTGAAGAATGCTGTTGTTCTTTTTTCTTTTTCTTCTGTGTTCAGTACTTTCTTAAGTGTTTCTTGTAGAGGTGGTCTGGTGGTAGCGTAGGCTCTTAGGGATTGGATGTCTGGAAAAGATTTCAATTCTCCCTCACTAATGAAGCTTAGTTTGGCTGCGTAGGTTATTCTTGGTTGAAATTGTTTCTCTTTTAGAACTTTGAAGATAGGGCTCCAGGCTCTTTTGGCCTGAAGGGTTTCTGTGGATAAATCTGCTGCTATTCTAATTGGTAGGTAGTCTGGCCTTTTTCTCTTGCTGCCTTTAGGATTTTTCCTTTCATAGCTACTTTGTTTAGGCAAATTATTATGTGTCTGGGAGTTGGTCTTCTCGTTTGTTGTCTTGCAGGGGTTCTCTGAATCTCTTGTGTTTGAATTTTTTCATCCTTAATGAGATGAGGGAAGTTTTCTTGAATGATTTCATGAAATGTTTGTTCCAGCGTGGCTTCTGTTTCTCTTTCTGCCTCAGGGAGCCCAATTATTCTTAGGTTTGGTCTCTTGAAGTGATCATTCATCTCTTGCAGGTTTTGTTCTGTCGTTTTGAGCTTCTTTTCTATGCTTTTGACAGTTTGGGTTAGTTCTGTGTTTTGGTCTTCGAGCTCTGAGATTCTTTCTTCAGCTTGGCTGATTCTGCTTTCCATGCTTATTAGTCTGTTGTTCATTTCCATCACAGTATTCTTTACTGCTGTCAGTTCTGTCAATAGCTCCTTCCTATTTTCTTCTCGTCTCTCCTCAATTTTTTAAATTCTCTCCATTAATGTCTTGATGTCTGGGTTTGTTGCATGTAAACAGTCATTCTGGGGACTCTTCTTTGT
>NW_007253955.1:2062-44430 GCF_000164805.1 Carlito syrichta
CAATAGAGAGAGAGGCCTATACTGAAACAGATAAAAACAATAGACCACAGCTACAGTCGAACCAACTCTCATACAAACAAAAATAAAACATATAGTGATGCTAATATACAAGCTAACCAACCACCTTGTTAGTGTGCTATTCCTCTATACAAAGATATGGTTTACAGAGAGAAGAAAAGAGAAGAAAAGGAAAAGGAAAAGAGAAAAAAGCGAACAATACAGTAGGAATAGAATTAAGTCATTAAACTGATAGAATCAATGAAGCACACTCTGAGACCTTTCGTTTAAGTCCAATGTCCTTTCAGGTCTGATTTCTAGTTTTCTTTTCAAGCTGGTAAATTAGTTTGCAGTTAGAGTCAATTACCCCTGATCTGCTGTGAAGGACAGTTCAGATTAACCTTCCTTCAGCAGTTTGGTCTATGTCTTTATCAAGCTTGTTTCTCCCGTTTTGTGTTGTTACCTTGAATCGCCAGCAGGTGGTGCTATCTCATCTGCTCGCCCCAGAGGGAGTGGGGCCGGACAGGAACAAGATGGCTGCCTGCCTCCGAGCAGGCAACAGGAGCCCCACGCCGGGCGGGCAGACTGTCTCGGACGCAGGATAGGTGGCAGCAATCCCAGCAGATCTTCCCTGAAGCGGTTCGTTGTGGATCTCCTCGGGCCACATGGTGCGATATGCTACCCCTCCCAGAGGCCGCAGTGGCAGTGGCGCCGGTGTCGGCAGTGGCAGTGGCGGTGGGGGAAGGGGCAGCGGTGGCGGCAGCGGCAGCGGCGGGACCGTTTGGAATGCAGTCAAAACTGTCCAGTTGTTCTAATGGCAGCGGCCGAGCTCTGTCTGTAGAGCAGGCTGCGAAGCTGGGGTCCCCAGCCCCCCGGGGCGAGAGTCAGAGACCCACTGCAGATCTCCCTTGCAGAGGGCTTCAGACGCCGGGTTGCCCTGTCACCATCTTGCCGCGTCCCTCCTGAAATAATTTTCAAATAAAAAGTTAAAAACTTCTTTAAAATCTCAATAGTAGCAAGTGTTTTGTCTTAAGGTAAATGAACTCATCTTTTGACTATCTACAACATTTTAGTTATAATTTATATCAGAACATAAAATACTGTGATTCCTGGATTCAATTTTGATGTCATCAAGATAGAAATGACTTTCAAATGATTTCTGGATTATTTCCAGATAATCACAGGTTTCTCCTTTCAAATAAATTAATCTGGGCTTTTTAAAATTTCAGTCCCATCCTGGTACAGCATAAACCACAGTACTATATTTGACAGTTTGCAAGGATGTTAGCCTCGGCTCTCTTTTCAAATCAGCAGTTTAATCAAGAAAGCTTTAATTTTTCTCAACACCTTAAACAATAAACTCAGGACGTTTCATTCAAACATGTATCTCATTCAGATAGTTAAAAGTTTCTCTCAGGTAAGCCAGGCCATGAATAAAGTTAAAGTCCTTTCTTTCAAAATGTTTCAAGAGTAGATTTTCTTTTCCTTTCAGGAAAAAAAAGAAAGGAAACTTCTCTTATAAGAACAAGTGCTCTAAAGCTTGTCTTCTTGAAGGATAGGGAACTTCTACATGATCAAGAAACTTTCTTATTCTTCACAAAAATATTTTTTAAATCTAATAATTTAGACATTTACTTCTGATAAAGTTGATAGCTTTTTTGCCAATAGGATTTCTTTTAGAGTTGTTTGAAGAGTCTTTGTTGTGAGCTCATGGCTGTTATAAAATCAGTGGGAAAAAAAATCAAGGAGTGGTCACAATGTGAGGTGGTCACAATGTGAGGAGATTCCTTTTTCACTAAATTAGTAGCCAAATCCAATGGTTACCAAGCTTTTTTTGTAGGAGCTTCATTTGAAAAGAGAAAAGATATTTCTGTTTCTAGTCAGTTGTGTATGATAAAAATCACCTTTTTACCATTGTCAAAAGTTTGCTGACTTTTGCAGTTTCCAAAGAGACGAATGATGTAGGAATTCTTCTTTAATAGCTTCAGCATGCACAGCATGAGCAAAATTTTCCAGAAGTTTCCTTCTTTCAAGAAGGAAAAGGGGGAACTGGCTATGTTGAAAGAGGCCATTAGTTTCATCCGATTGTAAAATGAAGGAGAATGGCAAACAGACCAGTTCCTCATGAGTACTTCAAATTTTTAAGAGAAATATCAACTATTCTATTTGACAAGGAAAATGATGTTGTATGTTATATTATATGTTCCTCTGTTGCAGTCCACAAGCCAATTCTAACATAGTTTACTAAAGTTTTCACAACAACAAGCATCTTCTTTCATTTAGCAAGCTACTGGAATGCATGAAGAGCCCCAAGAAAAAGGATTTTGTAAAATAGCAAAACTACATTTAGAAATGTGTCAATTTTTTCAAATTGAGCTTTCTGATCAGGGAAAAAAGTCCACGTCCTGAGATGCATTTTCAGGACAGATAGGAGTAAGATGGCTTTTTCACTTTGTCTGGCTTTACAATTTTATTCCCAAGAATGTTTTCACACAAATAAAACTAGGGTAAACTTTGCATTCTAGCAAGTTCAAAGATGCAAATAAAATCACTTAATTTCTGATATTTTGCTTATTTCTATTGGTAACAAAGTCTCAGGCAGTGCTAATACTTTTGTAGTTTGTGGCAAACTTTCCATAAGGAAATAAATAATTCACATTAGTTACAAGTTAATAAATAACTAAAAATATAAATTTTTCTATCAAAGTTAATGGACCTCATGAAACTAAGAGGTAACTAGACTCCATGTAGGTAAAACTTGCTGAGGAATGGTGGAAAGGAGCTAACACAAATCTGATACTCATATGCATAAAATCAGTGCATAAATGGTTCAAAAAAGGGCTTTTTGCAATTTTTTAATCCATTGTGACTTTTCATCTGAACCACCATATTAACAGAAATATGGTGAAGGGACCCTGAATTTTGGTGGCACTAAACTAGACTTGAACCCCAGCTTTGTTCCTTGCTAGACACTTCACCACCAGGTTGTAGTGAGGGCTCCCCGAGACTATCTATGTGGAAGTGTTTGGCCTTGAGTGTGGCACATAGTTAAGTACTCAATTAATATTGGTTCTTTTTTTTCTTTCAACTCTCTCTTCACCAGCAAATGGAGGTAGGAGGGGCTGAATAAATAAGCCTGGGTGTTTTTCCTGGGCCCTAAAAGTAAGGCACTTCTCTACCAAATTTTTTAAAGGGTCATTACTGCTCTGTTCCCCATATACACTCTGAAAAACCATTGTTGCCCCTGAGAACCCGGAAACAAAGCAGTCTTATCCCTGACTTGATGCCAAAGTCCATTCCCCCAAAACAAAGGACAGCACTTAGAGAAGTTAAGCAGACTGCTCATCTGTGGTATCACCAAGATCTCAGTCACCCATTCTGGAGCCAAGAGAGACTATGAACATAATGTTCAGCTTTCTCCTCCTCAGAGGAGGGCAAATGACATCTATGCAGAGTGGAAGACCTTCTTGGCATGGAGATATATTAATTTCGGTACTGTGACAGTGACATCATGGATAGTGGCATGTTCCAAGCAGAGTGCTAGATACCTCAGAATAACAGAGCTTCAGAACCACAGAATATTAAAGTTAAAAGCCATAAAAATAGTTGAAATGTAACATCGCAGATAAATGATCTGCTGAAGACATAATGAGTTACATAGTGATCAACCACAGTTCTCCAGATTCCCAAGAAAATGCTCTTCCCATTGTGCCACATTACCTTTATCAATAGGTCCTAATACTCATCCTCTCTCCCACCTCATTATAAAAGAAGAAGGAATTTTTTTTTTTCAAAAGAAAATTTCATGGGTAAGATACTGCAGGAGGATGAGGAATAGGTCAGTGGATACCTATATTTGAATGGAGTTATACAATTCTGTAGTTCAAACTGGAAATAATCCTATAAACTGGAGATTCAAAATTCAATTGGCCTTTCAGAAAGCATCTACCAAAGAGAATCTTGAAGGAACAAGAATAGAAACTGCAAATCCATTGCAGTTTAACTTAGAATGTCTGCTTCCTTTGCTCTGATTCTAGTGTCACTCTCTATCTTTAAACAGAGGATAAAGCAGAGGAAACAGGTGACAAGGAAAATGGCTGATAAATCCACACTCCAAAGGCTCAGGAGTTTGCCTTCTTGATAAGCCCGGAAATTGTTCTGAAAAAATCAATTCAGTTTCTAACACCTTCTCCTGAAATATGACAGAATAGAAAACTAGGTTCAAAGACTTCACAACCTTCCTCTCTATTCTAGAATGAATTCTTTTCAAAGGAACCAGTCCCTCATATCCAAGTCTCTAAGACTTCTGACTTTCTTCTTAGGCAAAGATGGGTTATAGAAAAGAAACAATGTAGATTTTGTGACTTTTGATCTGACTTTATTTCATGTAATCTTCATCTGATGTATAAAAATGTCAGATTCAATATGCTTTAATGGTCATATTTATCCTATAACAAAAGAACATACGTGAGTGAGTTCAGTATGGAATATCTCTAGTATCTCTAGCAAAAATATCATCAACTGATGAACCAACTGGTGGTTTAGGAGGCTTCAAATGTCAGAATTGGTCATAGTTTTCCAGCATTTTTACCCATGGTGAACCTTAACTGAGTTAACTTTCATAGAGATAGACACTTAAATCACAAACACAACTAGCTAGACTCAAAATATGAATTTGCAAAAGATCAAGTTATGAGATAATTCTAAGGCAAACTTCATGGCCCCATAAAGCAAATGGTCCCTGGCCTTAAAAAACAGATTTCTTGTAAAGTGAAGAGTTTTAGACTGAGAATCAGACATTCTAGGTGGAAGGTGCAGCTTAGTCACAGACTATGTATGTATCTTTTCATCTCTTTCACCCTCCTGTTTCTTACTCATAAAGTGAGGGGTTAGGTGAGACTGTCTGATTTTTTCATTGCTCTGCTCTCACTCATGGAACTGTGTTGGCTTATACAAGGTCTCAGTAAGTATTCATTGAATGTATAAATAAATCTCAAAGAAACATTGAGTTATGGTGGTGAAAAGTGTGAACTTTAGAATTAGAAAGTCTTACTTTGAGTACTAGCATTATCAGTCACTAGACATGTGCCCCTGTGTAAGCTTCTGGACCTCTTCTGTGAAATTAGTGTAAGAATAATAATATCCCAGCACATTTAGGAACTGGAGGCAAGGACCAGCCTGGGCAACTTGGTAAGACCTTGCTCTACAGTAAATCAAACAATTAGCTGGGCATGGTGGCACATGCCTGTAGTCCAGGCTACTCAGGAGGCTGAGGCAGAAGGATCGCTTGAGGCCAGCAGGTTGAGGCTGCAGTCACTATAAGCGTGCCACTACACTCCAGCCTGGGCAACAGATACTCTGTCTCAGAAAACAAAGAATAATAATATCAAAACTATGATGAAGATTATATCTAGAAAATGTTAGCCCAATGAAAAACCCCAACATTTGGAGTTAATATTTGTTAATTTGTAAATTAACATTTGTTAATTGGCATTCCTCTCTGCTGTGGGGAAGACAGCCAATAAACTTGAGCTCCAAGAGAAAACCTGTGTGACTGGCTCCCCTCAGGCATGGATAATCACTAGCCTATGATGAAGAAAGTTTCTTCCCTGGGGCCTAAAGGCCTGTGCTTGCAGCCCCTGGTTTCTACTCCTGCACAAGAGACTTTTGGGTCAGGATGAACAAACACTTCTTATTGATCTTCTTCATTTGCTGCCTCGTTGTGGGTGAGTCCTGGACCTCAAGAGTGGGCTCCAGTCACGGGCTCTAGGGAGCTCCAGGGAAACTTTTCATGTGTATTAGTATGTGTCCACACAGGGCTGAACTTTGACTATATTTATGAGGGAGAGAAAATCAGCCTTCAGAGTGCTCCTTCCGCCTTCCCTGTCAACTCTTCTATCCTTTTCAACATTTGCCATTCCCTTCCAGATATGCAAGCTTCAGTTGCTGTCTTTTTGTCCTGCTTCTCCCCTCTGTCCCTACCATTTCCCATAATCCCAAACCCTGGCAAGATCTTCCTTAGGACATTATTTTTATTCGTAAATCTATATCCCATTTGCATCCCATCTGTAATGAATAATTGTGTAGCTTGTTTCAGTGCCAGACAATGACTTTTGATAGCCTTTTCAGAAACTTTATATCACAAAAAGTAATTCTGGGAGAGAAAATACTAAATGCCCTGGAATAAAAAAGATTTTAGCCGGGCTCGGTGGCTCAGCCTGTAATCCCATGCCTTTGGGAGGCTGAGGTGAGTGGATTGCCTGAGCCCGAGGGTTCGAGACCCGCCTGGGCAACTTAGCAAGACCTCATCTCTACAATAAATCAAAAATTAGCCAGGCGTGGTAGTGCTTGCCTGTAGTTCCAGCTACTTGGAAGGCTGAGGCGGAAGGATCACCGGAGCCTAGCAGGTCGAGGCTGCGGTGGCCGGGAGCGGCCACTGCACTCCAGTCTGGGTGACAGAGTGAGACTCCAACTCAAAAAAATAAAATAAAATAAAAAAGATTTTAAAAATGGTTTTCAGTCCCTGTCTTAAGTTCTCTGAATCTTTGGTTGTTCATTCCAGAAATAAGAACAATATCTACTTGCAAGGTTTTCAGATATAGTTTGGAGAACAAGGTCCAAATGAGATGCTCAATAATTGCTACTTTCTTTTCTAATTTAGGTATACCAGGAAGAGATTTTTAAAACTTAAATCTGTATTTTGAATAACTCATTCCACAGAGCCTCATAAAGGTATTATTGACTGCGCTATAATTCATGAGACCTTTACATAGATTCAGTTTGAAGCTCAAAATATCAGAATATATCACCTAACAGAATATATCACAATATCCAAGCAGCAATATATAACACAAAACAATGCCAAATGTCAGAAACTCCATAGCAGTAACACTAGCTTGCATGAAATATGTTAAAGCGCTTGCTCTGCTTATCACTCTCATGTGTCTACAGCACTGTTGATTAGGTCAGGTCAGTGTTCAGAGCATTGTTTTGTTTTGAGTTGAAGTCTCACTCTGTCATCCAGGCTGGAGTGCAGTGGCCGCTCCTGGCCACCACAGCCTTGACCTGCTGGGCTCCAGCAATCCTTCCGCCTCAACCTTCCAAGTAGCTGGAACTACAGGCACGCGCTACCACCCCCAGCTAATTTTTTATTTATTGTAGAAATGAAGTCTCGCCAAGTTGCCCAGGTGGGTTTCGAACCTGCAGGCTCAAGTAATCCACTTGCCACGGTCTCCCAAAGTGCTGGGATTACAGGCTGAGCCACCAAGCCCAGTCAGAGCACTGTTTTTAAACTAGAGAAATCAACGACACTAGGGCTAAACTTTTGCCCAGAATTGTCCGGGCGAAAAGGGCTGAAGGTGGAACCAGAATCCTTTTATTCACAGTGACATTTTCTTCTCATTACTCTGGAATGAGGAGCTGGTGAGAGTTCCAACTTTTTACTGCCTAAGTACGCCAAAACCCACTTCACCCACCCACCCGTACCCCCTTTGCATATTTCCAGCTCTTTCCTAAATTCTGTCCTCTTCCTTGTCTCACACCAGCTCTGTGCTCTCTCCAGCAGCAACATCACTTAGGTGCATAACGTGCCACCTTCGTACACAGACAGACCACTGTAGAAGAGGTTTTGGTGTCTGTGTTGCTCAGAAGCAGGAGTCATGCATGCTCTTACAGATCTTTGAGGGTAAGTTAGAGGGTCAGGGGAGTTGCTGTGGGATTCTTAGAACTCTTTGAAAAGTGCAAGTTGACATCTCAGAAGAAGAGCCAAAGTACAGATTGCCCCTGAGTAGGGGTAGAACAGGTCCCCAAGCAAGCAGATAAAGATTTGGGACAATGGGAAAGAAGGAAGAAGGTGGGGATTTTACATTTCCAAGAAAACTGACCAAACAAGTTCATTATTGACATATAATAATTGTATATATTTATGGAGTACATGTGATATTTTGATTCATGCATGATCACATCAGGGTAATTGGGATATCCCTCACCTCAAAGATTTAGCATTTCTTCGTGTTGATAACATTCAATATTTCCTCTTTATGCTATTTTGAAAAGTAAAATAAAGAAAATGATATATATACACAATGGAATATTATTCAGTCATAAAAAAGAATGGAATCTTGTCATTTGTAGAAACATGGATGAACCTGGAGGATATTATGTTAAGTGGAACAAGCCAAAAACAGAAAGACAGATACCACATGTTCTCACTCATATGTGGGAGCTCAAAAAAAGAGAGATCTCATGGAGGTCGAGAGAAGAATGGCGGTTACCAAAAGCCAAGGAGGACAAGAGAGAAAGGGAGGGTATGAAGAAAATTTGGTTAATGGCCTAACAGATTTTTACTTAGAAGACACGAAAGCACTAGTTGCTCCTCTTCTAGCAAGAAAAGGAATGAGGCAGCCACACAAAGGGTAGAGGATTGTCAGAGACCTCAGGCAAACAACCCCCACTGCTGGCCAGTGATTTATGCTTCTCCCTGCCTGAGTGCTCTTGAGAAGTATAAGCTGAGAAGCCATTCCTATACCTATCCCAATGCCTGATTAAATTTTCATTGACATACTAGTGCCAAGTTTGACAAACTTAGATCACTGGCTTATTTTTTGTGGGTGTTTCCTATTGCAGATGATGCTCTCCAGATATCATATATGGTGTGTCAGAAATTCTGCAGAAACTTGACATTTGATCTCAAGAATCGAACTTACGTTCATAAATGCTGTAACTACAATTACTGTAACTTCAAAATCTAAGATATTTGCCCTCCGGAGGTCTCACATTAGAGTGCTGCTGATAGCCCTTATCCTTCACACCTGCTGTTCTTGCTTTCCTGCTTTTCCTTCATACCTGCTGATATCGCTTATCCTTCACACCTGCTGCTGATATCGCTTATCCTTCACACCTGCTGCTCTTGCTTTCCTGTCTTGTCTGTCCTGACAATACCCCTGCTCTCTCTTCATTTTAGTGCTGTCAGTTTGGCTCCTTCCTCGCTCAGGGGGTAATGGTTCAGAACCATGGATGCATCCTATTACAGAGATTTTATTGGCATTTTCATACTTTAAAAAGCCTGAGCCAAGAGGCCTGTACAGTAAAATTTAAAGCAGGGCCATTCTAGAACTTTCTGGTTTGCTTATTTGAGGTGGATTACAAAGACTTCAGCTAAAAGTTCACAAATATTTTAATCTAAAATTCCCATATATCACTGCAAGGATTGTGCAGAAAAAGCAGCAAAATGGATGATGGACACTGAAGATTTTCCTCTGTGAACATAAAGTTATTTCTACCAGCAAACAGTGCCCACTTCAGACTCAGTGATTGTGATTTACTTGGCATTAACAAAGTACATCCATACACATGTTAGTAGGAAACTGGAAACAAAGAGACTTCCTGGCCTCTTCACAGTTCACACACAGTCACTATTATTCCTATCAAGATGTACATTCGAGGTACAGCACAACTCATTTCTACCCGTTCCTTTTCACATCTTTCTCTATTCCTTTCCTCCTTTGCCATTCACTATCACTGTCACCTCCCCAACTCTGTTGTCACCTCCCCACGCCATACACCTCTATTCCTTTCCTCCTTTGCCATTCACTATCACTGTCACCTCCCCAACTCTGTTGTCACCTCCCCACGCCATCTGATGTTCTTCAAAGCTCTGCTTCCTCTGTCACATGGCACCCGAGGTATGTAACCCAGAGCCATCTGCCTTTTGAGATCCTTCAGTTTTGGTGCAAAGGTGAAGCATGCACCGTCAAGACCCCAGTCATCATGGGCAGCTGTCTTGAGCCTTGGGAGATGAGCTCACAGTGGATCCAAGTCTTCTGTCACTTGTTGCCCACCTGTAAGCAATAAAGCTGCTTCACATAACTTGTTGTACGTGAGTGTATTCTGTCTCACCAGACTCAAACAGGCAACCAGTTCATGATGGACCTAAATGGTAGCCCAGGATACTGAAGCAGTACTTCTGTTTCTGGTGATTGGTAAAGTGATGATCTTTGCTATTCTCCATGCAGTGGGAGTCTTTGCTTGGGACTGGTAATTCGCATCTCACTTCTGTTTCCATGGGATCATAATCAATTTGTCTGTCCTTGGATTCATTATAAATGAAATCACACAAAAAGTTTTCTCTTGAATCTAACTTTTTTCACTCACCATAATATTTTTAAGATTCATGTATGCTGTTATGTATATCAAAAGTTTGTTTCTTTATTCCATTGGATGCATATACTATGATTCATTAAACCCCTTCTCTTTCTGATGGATATTGAGTTGTTTCCAGGTTTGGGCCATTGTGAATAAAGCTACTATGGACATTCTTGTGTAAGTCTTTTGGTGAACATACACTTTCATTTACCTTGGGGAGGTAATTAGGAGTAGAATTTATGAGTCAAAGGATAGGAAGAGGCATACTTTTTTAAAACTACCAAAGAGTTTGCCAAAGTGTAGGAGAGTTCCAGTGACTCCATGTGCTCCCCATCACCAGCTATTGTCAGACATTTTAATTTTAGCTATGTAAGTAGGTGTGGAGTGGTATCTTGCACTTTCCTGATAATTAATGTGTTGAGCAACTTTTCATGCTCCAAATTAGAGAGTAATTCTCCTATGTTTCATTCTAATATTTATTGATTTAAGTTAACATTTAGAGTCTTCATTTGGAATTAATCTTAGTAAGAACTTGATTCAATCTCATGTATTTTCTTTTTTTTTTTTTTTCTTTTTTGAGTTGGAGTCTCACTCTGTCGCCCAGACTGGAGTGCAGTGACCGCTCCTGGCCACAGCAGCCTTGACCTGCTGGGCTCCAGAGATTCCTCCACCTCAGCTTTCCAAGTAGCTGGAACTACAGCACTACCACACCCAGCTAATTTTTTTGATTTATTGTAGAGATGAGGTCTACAATCAATTGTTGTAGACAATTTGCCCAGGCGGGTCTCGAACCCACAGGCTCAGGCAATCCACTCACCTCAGCCTTCCAAAGCACGAGATTACAGGCTGAGCCACAGAGCCCAGCTTTTCTCAAGTATTTTCATGTGGCTCTCCAGTTAGTCCAAAAACAGTTACTTAAGAGTTCATGTTTTTGCCTACTAATTGAGATGCCTGTTTTATAATATGCTTAATTTCCATTAGCACTTAACTCTAATTTTGGAACTCAGTTAAAATTTTATCTGCATTACTCCTACCTTGCAACATCCACAAGAAGCAAATTCAAAATGAATTGTAGACTTAATTTGAAAAATAATGACTTCTAGAAGAAAGCATAGCATGCCTTTATGACTGTGGGATAGGCAAAGATCACTTAAACATGACCTGAAAAACACAAATCACTTTAAAAATTGATAACTTGGACTTCATTATAATTACCAATGCCTGTTCATCAAAATGCACCATTAAGACAGTTTAAAGGCAAAGGAAAGACTGGGAGAAGATATTTGCAATACTTGTATCCTACATAAAACTTGTATCCAGAATGTAAAATGAATTATTACAGATCAATTCAATAATGACAACTATTCAATAAAAAATGAGCAAAAGACTTAAACAAGTTTTTCACAAAAGAGAATACCTGGATGGTGAATAGGTATCTGAAAAATGTTGCTGATGAGACTGTATATTGGTACAACTATTAAAAAAAATAGTTTGTAAGTATCTTTTCAGTCTCATCATAGGGGCACCATATGACTTAGCAATTTGACCTTAGCTTTATAACCAAGTAAAATGACTGAATAGATCCACCAAAAGATGTTTATAAGAATGTTCAAAGAAGGAAACAGGCAAGAAAGATGTCAGAAATTGCTTTAGTCACACAATTCTAAGTCATGATTTCAGTTCTAATCCTTCTAATACCAAAGATTTGCCTTTTTTCCCATGTCACTCTGGGCAATTAGACTTGGGCCTCCAAGTTTCTCTTCTTTCTTTCTGTAATAAAAATTAGCTCACTAAAGGCTAATGTGTATTTCTTAGGGTCACATTCCCATTTGAATTCCTCTATATATAGCAAGCCTCGTTATGATTAAATGTGTTGGATTTTAATCTTTAAAAACTGCAAATTATTTAATGGTTTCATAGTATCCTTCTTTTCAAGAAAGCATTTTTGTTGAAATCCTAACCTTCTTCTTGAGCCCCTTAACTGTTTCCATCCATGTCGTTCTTAAATTAGATCAAGAAATTTCGTTAATAGTTGTTTCTCCTACCCTGAGTTCATCTGATATAGTTATTTCCCTTTCTTCAGACAAACAGCAACCCCTGAAGAGTCAAATTATAATCAATAAAATTTTTCTAATAAAGAAATTGTCCCCCCCAAAGAAATAAAAAGAAATATTCATAGCAGCTTTATTCGTAAAAACTAAAAACTAAAAATGATTCAATTATTCATCAATAGTAGAAGAGAGTATAGGTGAATGAAATGAAATTCTACACTACAATATAAAGAATGGTCAGGTCCAAGCTAGTCCATTGCTCTCAGGAGGAGATAAGCATGCAGAGCAGAGCTGAGTCATCCTAGCCAAAACTAGCTTAAATTAACCAGTCTTCAGCTACCCACCAGATAGATGCATGAGTCTGGATGCCTGAGATTAGCAAAGCTGTTCAGTTGAACACATCTGGATCATCTGAATTCCTCAGGTACAGGGAATTGATTACTTATTATTGTAAACTACTGAGTTTTTGAATGGTTTGCTACTCAACAAGAACTAATTTATGTATTGTTCTTTTCATCTGCTGTTGGACTGTTTGCTAATATTTCATTAAAGATTGTTAAATTGATATTTACAAGTGAGATTTTATAATGCTGTATGTCATGTAACATTAAATAGATTTTGATATTAATATTGTTTTGCTTAATAAAAATAATTTTAAAGTTTCCCTTCCTAACTTATACTCTGAAGCAGTTTAAGTAGCATTGAAATCACCTAATCTTTAGAAGATTGTTGTAATTCTATAAAACTATACAGGTCTAGTGCTTCTTTAGGAAGTGATGGGTGCTATTTTTTATTTTTATTTTTTTCTATTTCTTTTATAGAAGTCAGTCTATGTAGATTTTTAAACTGCTTGGCTCAGTTTGGGTTAAAATTTTTCTTTCCTAGAAAATTACCTATTTCAGCCGGGCACAGTGGCTCAAACCTGTAATCCCAGCACTTTGAGATGATTGCCTGAGCTCAGGGATTCGAGACCAGCCTGGGCAACTTTGTGAGACCTCGTCTCTACAATAAATCAAAAAATTAACTGGGTGTGGTAGTGCATGCCTGTAGTTCCAGTTACTTGGAAGGCTGAGGTGGAAGGATTGCCTGAGCCCAGCAGGTTGAGGCTGTGGTGGCTGTGAGCATGCCACTGCACTCCAGCCTGGGTGACAGAGTGAGACTCAACTCAAAAAAAAACCAAAATTGCCTATTTCAACTAGATATTTATAACCATTGGGATAATACAAAATAATTTTGTAAATTTAAAGTAAGTTTTTAAAAATATTCTCAGTCTGTTTGTTTCTCCTTTGCAATATCCCATTTTTTGTTTTTTGTACAATATCCCTTTTTAAATAATAGATTAGTGATTTCCCTATTTATCTAAACATTTTAATTCATTAATTGTATATTATTTTCTATTTTCTACATGTGGCACACATGTCCTAAAGCATGGGAAATATGTTTATGGTCTTGCAGATGTTAAATTAGCCTTGCATCCCAGGAATGAAGCCTACTTGGTCATGGTAGATGATATTTGAGATGCGTTGTTGGATCCAGTCTGCTAGAATCTTGCTGAGAATGTTAGCTTCTATGTTCATCAAGGATATTGGCCTGTAGTTCTCTTGCTTTGTTGGCTCTTTACCCGGTTTGTGTATCAATGTGATATTAGCTTCATTAAATGATTTGGGGAGAGTTCCACCCTTCTCGATTGCTTGGAATACTTTCATTCTTCTCAGATCTGGAAACGACAACACAGGAATACACATGGAATTCATATGTAAACATAAATGACCATGAATAGACAAAACAATCCTAAAAAAAAAAAAAAAAGACACTCCCAGACTTTAAACTTTATTATAAAGCTACAATAAAACAGTCTGGTATTGGCACAAGAACAGGCATGTAGACCAAAGGTATAGGATTGAGATTCCGAAAACAAAATCTCAATTTCTCAACCAACTCATCTTCAACAAAGCTTCCATCATCAACAACTGGGGAGAGGAGAGTCTATTCTGTAAATGGTGCTGGGAAAACTGGCTGACCACATGCAGAAGATTAAAACAAGACCCTTATCTATCACCATACACAAAAATCAACTCCAAATGGATCAAAAACCTAAACGTAAAACCTCAGACTATAAAAACCTTAGAGAATGCAGAAGATGCCCTTATGGAAATTGGAAATGGCAACCAGTTCCTGATCAAAACCTCAAGTGCCCATGTCATGAGAGAGAAGATAGACAAGTGGGACCTCATCAAACCGACAAGCTTCTGCAAAGCAAAAAAACAAAACAAAACAAAACAAAACACATCAAGAGAGCAGGGAGACAGACCACAGACTGGGAAAAAATATTTGCTAACTGTATATCTGACAAAGGCCTAACATCTAGGATCTACAAGGAACACAAATGTACCAGAAAGAAAAAAATAAACAGCCCCATTAAAAAGTGAGCAAAAGCAAATCACTCTATTAAAAAGATACCTGCACACGTATGTTTATCGCAGCATTGTTCACAATAGCAAGAACCTGGAAGCAACCATGCTGCCCATCAATGTGGTACATATACACGATGGAATACTACGCAGCCATAAAAAAGAACAAAATCATGAATTTCGCAGCAACCTGGATGGAACTAGAGTCTATAATACTGAGTGACCTCTCACAGAAACAAAGATCTGAGTATCACATGTTCTCACTCTTATAATGGACCTTGAACATCCAATGTAATACTATAAGAAAATGACTGACGGTACTGGGAAACTATGGGGATGGGATTAACAGTAGCAAATATCTGTCTAGGGACGGGGAAACACCTCTTATCAACAGGGTGCCTGAATGAAACATATTTGTATACCTAACCCTTAACTGTACCTCACAACATCATCATAAAAAATATTGATTAAAAAAATGTGAGCAAAACATATGAATAGACTCTTCTCAAAAAGAAGACATACAAGCAGCCAACAGAAACATGAAAATATGCTCAGTCTCACTAGTCATCAAAGAAATGCAAATTAAAACCACACTTAGATACCACCTAACTCCAGTCAGGTAGTCATCATCAATAACTCAAAAACCAACAGATGCTGGAGAGGATGTCAGGAAAAGGGAACACTTCTACACTGTTGGTGGGAGTGTAAACTAGTACCACCTCTGTGGTAAACAGTGTGGTGATTCCTAAAATATCTAAAAATTGACCTTTCATATGATCCCACAATCCCCTTACTGGGAATATACCCAGAGGAACTCAGATCACTCTAAGAAAAAGATATTTGCCACCGGGCTTGGTGGCTCAGCCTGTAATCCCGTGCCTTTGGGAGGCTGAGGTGAGTGGATTGCCTGAGCCCGCGGGTTCGAGACCCACCTGGGCAGCGAGACCTCATCTCTACAATAAATCAAAAAATCCGCCGGGCGTGGTAGCACTCGCCTGTAGTTCCAGCTACTTGGAAGGCTGAGGCGGAAGGATCGCCGGAGCCCAGCAGGTCGAGTCTGCGGTGGCTGGGAGCGGCCACTGCACTCCAGTCTGGGCGACAGAGTGAGACTCCGACTCAAAAAAAGAAAAAGATATTTGCACACACCTGTTTATTGAAGCATTATTCACAATAGCAAAAACTAACCATGTTACCCATCAAAAGAGAACTGGATTTTTAAAAGTGTGTTACATATATATGATGGAATATTATGCAGCCATAAAGAAGGACAAAATTATGAACTTTGCAGTAGCTTGGATGGATTTAGAATCTATAATACTCAGTGGTCTATCACAGAAACAAAGAACTCAGTACCATATGTTCTCACTCATAAGTGGACCTTGAACAATTATCATAATACTATAAGAAGGGGATTGGCAGTAGTGGGTAGCTGTCAGGGAAGGAGGTAGTGGGATTGACAGTAGTGGGAAACTGCTGGGGGAGGGCACACCTCAACAACAAGGGTACCTGCATAATGAACATTTGTATACCTAACCCTGAATTGAATCCCACATCTTTAAAATTTTAAAAAATTTTTTAAGTATGGGAAATACCCACTGAGTCACAACCTTGTATAACCCTTTTCCCTTGAATATGGGCAGAACCTGTGACTTGCTTCTAACCAAAGAAAATACTAAAGGTGATGTGATGTCACTCATATTATCATATTACATTGTACAACCAAATTTGAGCCTCCAGATATAACACAGTCTGATCAAGACCTTGATTGCAGCCTTGTGAGAGCTTGAACTGAGGACCCAGTTAAGCAGTACCTGAACTGCCTTTTCTCTAGAAACTGATAAATGTGGGTTATTTTAAGCCATTAAGTCTGTGGCACATAGCAATAGAAAGTTATGCAGTCATACGAAACTAATACACCTGTTAGACTTTTGTTTCTACTTATTGCTAGAACTTTTCTTCCTTCTGATTACTTTTTCTACTATTTTGAGTTGGGTGTTCAGCTCATTTATATTATTTTTATTTTTATATATATTTAATGCCATGAATTTTCTGGTAAATATCTTAGCTATATTCCATTGTTCTTTGTTTGTTTGATTGTTTGTTTGCTTCTTGTTGTTTTTATGGTGCTACTTTTAATTTTTTTTAGAGTTTTGGGGTACACATGAGGATTTGCTGCATAAGTAAATTGCATGCAGGTGAGGTTTGGGCTTCTTACAAGCCCTCTCTCACCCTGGTAATGAACATGATACCCAATGGGTGGTTGTGTGCCCCTAATCCTTTCTCCTTCCCTCTCCCTATTAGCAATGCCCAGCATCAGTTGTTCCCACTTTTGTACTCACATGCCCAATATTTTGGTCCCAATTATAAGTGAGAACATGGGGCACTCAATCTTTTTGTTTCTGTGACAGTTTACCTAGAATGATGGTCTCCAGTTGCATGCATGATGCCGCAAAGGACATTATTTTGTTCTTCTTTATGGCTGTGTAGTATTCCATCAAGCATTCCATTTTCTCTATCCAGTCCACCATGAATGGACACCTGTGTGAAAAATCAATTGTTCACAATAGCAATTTTGAACAGTTTTGCTATTGTGAACAGTGCTGCAATAAGCATACGAGTGCAAGTGACTTTTTGGAAGAATGATTTATGCTCATTTGGGTGTATTCCCAGAGGTGTGACTGCCAAATCATTTGGTGATGCAATTTTAGTTATTTGAGAAATCTCCAAGCTGCTTTCCACAAAGGTCCAACTAGCTTACACTCCTATTAACAGTGCATGAGCATTCCCTTTTCTCCATAACCTCACCAGCACCTGTTGTTTTTGACGTTTTTAATGATAGCCATACTGACCAGTGTGAGGTGGTGTGTCACTGTAAGTTTTAATTTGCATTTCTCTGAAGATTAGTGAAGTTGCACATTTTTTTCCATATATTTGTTGGCTGCTTGGATGTCTTCCTTTGAGAAGTGTCTGTTCATGTTTTTTGCCCACTTTTTAATGAGATTATTATTATTTTATTTTATATATATATATTTTTTTTTTTTTTTTGGGCGGTCAATTTGCTTGAGTTCTTTGTAGATCCTAGATGTTATACCTTTGTCAGATGTGATTGTCTCTTCATGCTCTTGATGATTTCATTTGCTGTGCTAAAACTTTTTAGCTTGATAAGGTCTCACCTGTCAATTTTAGCTTTTGCTGCATTTTCTTTTCAGGACTTGGCCATGAATTTGTTTCCTACACCAATGTCTAGGAGAACATTCCCTAGGTATTCTTCTAAGATTCTTATAGTTTGAGGTTTCACATTTAAGGCCTTGGTCCATTTTGAGTTAATTTTTGTATAATGTGATAGGTAAGGATCCAGTTTCATTCTACTGCATGGGGTTAGTTAGCCAGTTTTCTTAGACCTGTTTGCTGAATATGGTTTCATTTCTCCAATATTTTTTTTTGTCAGTTTGGTCAAAGAAGATTTAGGTGAAGTCTATGGTTTTATTTCTGGATTCTCTGTCTTGTTCTATTGGTTCATGTGTCTATTTTTCTACCAGTACCATGCTGTCTTGGTTATTGTAGCTTTGTAGTAAAGTTTGAAGTCCAGAAGTGTGATACCTCCAGCTTCATTTTTTTTTTTTTTTTTTTGGCTGAGAATTGCTTTATCTATTCAGAATCTTTTTTGTTTCCATATGAATAACTTTTTTTGCTTCCATATGAGTATTGTCTTTTCTAGGTCTGCAAAAAATGTTGCTGGTAATTTGGTAAGGATTGCATTGAATCTGCAGATCACATTGGGTAAAATGAACATCTTGACAATATTGATTCTTCCAATCTGTGAACAGGGGATTTTGTCCCCCATTTGTTTTTGATATCCTTGACTTATTAGTGCAGTATTTTGTAGTTCTCATAAAGGACTTTCACCCTTTTGGTTAGATGGATGCTGAGTGTTTGGGGGTTTTTTTGTGACTGTTGTCAATGAGATTGTGTATTTTATTCTGTTTTCAGCCTATTTATTGTCGGTGTATACAAATGCAATTGGTTTTTGTGCACTGATTTTTGTATCCTGAGACTTTAAAGTAATTTATCAGTGTGAGAAGGTTTTTGATAAACTCTTTAGGGTTTTCTAGGTAAAGAATTATATCATTTGATAAGAGAGAAGATTTGACTTCCTCTTTTTCTATTTGGATATCCCTGGTTTCTTTCTTCTGCCTGAGTGCTCTGGATAGGACTTCCAGTACTATATTGAATAGGAAGTGTGAGAATGGGCATTCTTGTCTTGTTCCAGTTCTTTGGGGGAATACTTTCACCTTCTGCCTAAGTATAATGTTGGCTGAAGTTTTGTCATAAGTGGTTCTTATTATTTTTAGTAATGTTTCTCCACTCCCTAAGTGTCCAAGGGTTTTCATCAAGAAGAGGTGTTGGATTTTATTGAATGCTTTTTCTGCATCTTGTGAGATAATCGTGACTCTTGGTTTTACACCTGTTTATACGATGGATTACATTTATTGATTTACAAATGATGAACCAGCCTTGTATCCTGGAAATGAAACCCACCTGGTCTTGATGGAATATTTTTGAAATGTGCTACTAGATGCAATTTGCTAGAATCTTGTTGAGAATTTTTGCATCTATGTTAATCAGAGAAATTTGCCTGTAATTTTCTTTTGTTGTTGGGTCTTTGCCATTCTGTGTATCAGAATGATATTGGCTTCCTAGAATGAGCTACAGAGGATTCCTTCCTTCTCAGTTGCTTGTAATACTTTCAATAGGATTAATATCAGTTCTTCCTTGTATGTCTTCCACAATTCAGCTGAGAAATCAGCTGGCCCAAGAAATTTTTTGGCAGGAAGTTTCTTATTACTGAGTCAATTTCTTGGATTGCTATTGGTCTGTTTAGGATTTTAATTTCTTCCTGTTTCAATCTTGGGATGTTACATTATACCAGGAATTCCATTTACTCTAGATTTTCTAGTTTATTTGCATATAGTTGTTCATAGTAATCTCTAATAATCTTTCAAATTTCTTCAGAGTCAGTTGTAACATTGTCTTTTTTGTTTCTAATTGTGTTTATTCAAATTTTCTCTCTCTCTCTCTTCTTGCTAATCTATCTAGAAGTCTGTCAATATTATTTATTCTTTTAAAGAATTAGATTTTTGATTTGTTGATACTTTTTATGATTTTTTTTGTCTCTATTTCATTCAAATGTGACTTTATTTTGATAATTTTAATTTTTGTACTAATTCTAAGATTGGATTGCTCTTGACCTTTCAGTTTCCTTAAGTGTTTACATTAGGCTGTTTAGTTGAGATCCTTTTATTTTCTTGATATATATATGCAATGTTATAAATCCCTCTCAGCATTATTTTCATGGTATTTGTGTCTTTGTTTTCATTTGTTTCCAGGAATCTTTTTATTTCTGCCTTGATTTCTGTGTTGACCCAAAGGCATTCAAAAGTATGTTGTTTAATTTCCATGTATTTGTGTGTTTTGGGAGGTTCCTATTGTCAATGATATTTATTTTTATTCCACGGTGGTCTGAGAAGATGTTTGATATGATTTTGACCTTTTGAAATTTTGTTCACACTTGATTGATGCCCAAATATGTGACTGATCTTAAGAATATGTCCCATGTGCTGATGAGAAGAATGTATATTATGTGGTTGTAAGGTGAAGTGTTCTGTAGATGTCTATTAGGTCCAGTTAGTTGAGTGTTCAGTTAAAGTTTCATATTTTATTGTTAGTTTTTTGCCTAGATGATCTGTCTAAAGCTGTTAGGTATTGAAGTCTCTGACTATAGCTTTATAGCTGTCTATATCCTCTCTTAGTTTGATTAGCAACTGTTTTATAAATCTGGCTGCTCCTAGGTTGGGTGTATATATATTCAAGATTGATATTTCTTGCTGGTGGACTGAACCTTTTATCATTATGTAGTGTCCTTTTTAACTTTGTTGGTTTAAAATCTGTTTTGTCTGATATAAGAATAGCTACTCTTGCTCTTTTTTGTTTTCCACTGGCCTGAAAGATCTTTCTCCAGCCATTTACCTTAACCCAGTGAGTGTTATTTGCAGTGAGATGGTTTCCTGAAGGCAGCAGAAGGAAGAATCATGTTTCTTTATGTTTCTTTATCCAATTTGCCCTTTGAGTAGATGGGAAGATGTTTGAGATACATTCACATTTAAATTAATTATTGATATGTAGGGGTTTATTCCTGTCACATTGCTTTAAATTAAGAAGCTGCTTTGCTCTTTAGGTTTTTGGTTGATTTATGTGATCTGGTAACTCTGTGCTTGCCTGTGCTTTTGCAATGGGTAGAACCATTTTTTGTTTCTGTGTTTATAACTTTCTTAAGCATCTCCTAAAGGACTGGTCTGGAGGTGACATATTGTCTTAAGGATTGAGTGTCTGGAAAGGATTTTAATTCTCCTTCATTAATGAAGAAATTCCTGACTGGAATTGCTTTGTTTTATTTTGGTTTGGAATATTATAGATGGGACTCCAGTCCCTTCTGGCTTGTAAGGTTTCTGCTGAGACATCTACTGCAATCTGATGGGTCTTCCTCAGTGGATGGTGTGTCTCTTCTCTCTAGGTGCCTTTAGGATTTTTTACTTCATGCTCACCTTATGGAGATGGATTATTGTGTGTCTTAGGGATGGTCTTCTCATGTAATACCTTATAGGAGTTCTCTGGATCTCTTGCATCTGCATGGCCACCTCTGCAGTGAGATGGGGAAATTTTCTTGGATGACCTCTTAAAAGGCTTGTTCCAGAGTGTTCTCAGTTTCCCCTTCTCTCTTGGGAATGCCAATCAGCCATAGATTTGGTCTCTTTACATAATCCCAAACCTCTCAGAGGCTTTATTCATTCTTCTTGAGCCTTTTCTCCTTGTTTTTGTCTGACTTGGTTAGTTGAATTGTTTGATTATCAAGTGCTGAGATTCTTTCCTCTGCCTGGTTGATTCTACTGTTCTGGCTTTCATTCTGCCTTGATATTCTTCATTTTCAGAAGTTCAAATTGGACCTTTCTTATATTGGCCAGCTTAGTTTTTATTTACTGTACTGTTTTCATTGCCTGGGTGCTCTGTGCTTACATCTTCTTGGGTTTCCTTGAGTTTTGCCACCATAGTCTGAATTCTATGACATCAGGGACAGGTCATTCTAAATGTGTTCCATTGCTTGGGATCTGGGAGGTCCTTTTGTGGATGATGACTCATTAAGTCTTTGGGAATTGCTCGAGTTTTTTGTTTATTCATTTTATGTTTGTTTTTTGCAGGTTCTTTCTCATCTGTAAAGACAGGTTCTTCTCTTTTATTTTGTTTTGTTGTTGTTGTTGTTGTTTAGTTAGATAAAGTTGCTACTGTTGGGGTGGCCCTTTGTGGAATTTTCAAAAATATTTTTATCATACAGTGTACTCCCCTGTTGTTGTATTCTCCTCCTTCCCCTGGGGGTGGTAGGTAGCCTGTGAGGGCCCAACCATTGTGGGTCCTGATGCTTTTCTGAATCTATCTTCCCTATGGAGTTACTATCATTTGACTGGTGCTGGAGGGTGCCTGCAAGATACCCCATTGTGTGAAGGGATGGGGGTTGAATTCTAAGGGGAGTTGGTCTTTGACTTCTCTGGAGGACTCTCTGGAGAAGCTCTCTGATGCCTTGATCTATGGACTAGTCTGTGAGATATACCATGGCATGGGTGTTGGTTTTATCACCTTCTCAAGGACTGTATTATTGTTTCAGATGTTGTAATGGCCTGTGCCAACTGGCCTCCAGCTAAGAGGTGGTACTTAGAGGAGACAGCCAACTGTGGTAGTGACTATGGGCTTTTTTGCTAGACCTTTCTTTCCCCCAGAGAAGTGCATGGATGACTTAAGCATTGTGTGTGGGGCTATGGGAACTCTCAAGTTTCCTCAGATTCTGGGCTTTTGAGAAAGGTGGGAGAGTAAAGGTGATTGGTGAGGGCTAAGTCAGACTGAAATACTCTATAGCTTCCCAACTGCAGGCACAATGGGCTATCCCAGTGAGAAATGGATCCTCTGGTGGCTGTGGTCACATTGTGGAGATGGCTGAACCTTTTTTGTTGTAAACATACAGGGAGAGGGGTTGCCAGGATGAGAGCACCATCCCCACCTCCACTGTCCCAAGCTCCCCTTCCTTTATCTGAGGATTTTAATGCTGAGAACTCAGTTTCTTTCTGCAGCAACATTTTTTCCCATGGGCTGGAGCCAGCTGGTCTGCATTCTTGATCCCCAGCTATGTGTACTCAGTGGGAATTGAGAGGGGAGATGGGCTTCTTGGCAGATGTGGCAGTGCTATAGGAATGACATGTCTGTCTGTATCACAGAAGCATTCATGCAGGGAGAGAGGGGTTACTAGGACAATAGGGCTTCTCCTGGTTTCCCTTCTCTTGCTAGAGGCTGACCACATTCAGAACGCAAAAGTTCTTTCAACAACAGCATCTCTTGCTGCCTCTTGCCCCAGACCAGAGCTGCCTGCAGCAGTGGAACCTGTCCTTGGGGTGAGTGAAGGTGGCTGGGACAGGGTTCTTTCCTAACCTGGAAGCTGGCTATGGAGCTCTCTGCTTGCAGGAAATGAGTTCTCGGGGATGTTTTGGCCATAGGTGTTCAAAGCGTGTAAGAGTTCCCAGCTCCACATAGGCTCTAGCAGTACACATCTGTGTCATATTTATGCCCTTTTCTATGTGGGTCTGGTGTTCCCTGTTTCTCGAGGGGGGCCTCCTGGTCCATGGTGGGAGCAGGCACTGAGTACCTAATTTCTCACACTCACCATTTCCCACATGCCAAGACTTTTCTCTGTTTCTGACACAAGCCAGGTGGGGAGGGGGGAATTCCTGGCTCCACAACCAGGCTGTCCATTCTGTCTTCTTCCTGCTCTCTGTGTATCTCAATGGTCTTCTATGGGTTGTGGGGTGTATCCTCCAACTCGGCCTGCTCCAACTTCTGGGAGTCTCCAACTACTAGTACTCTCTTCCTTGTTGTGCTCTATGAAAGAGATGCCAGTGGGCTGCTTCTAGGAGGCCTTCTTGAATCTGCCCTCTTCCCCATTTTTAAGATCTTTAAGGACTTAGCGTACCCTAGTAGACCTTGATTTTGTCTATGGAACTGTCATTTTTGTGTTTTTATTGTTCTGTCCTTTAAAAAAAGGATTTGTGGAGGTTCATAAACTACATTGCTGCCTCCAATATGTCCTGACTGAAAGTCCACAGTACCACACTGATAGTCCTAAGCAAAATCAACCCAAGAACACTGAGACAGACAACTTCAACCTTTTTGACTCACAGCCTCTTTTCAGTTGCTACTCACAATGGTTTTTTTTGTGGATTGTTTCCCGTAAGAGCCAGTGGGTAGGGGTTACCTTGTCCCCCAAAATCTTCATTAAAACCAAAATTATACACCCAAATAGCTGAAAAACTACAAATAATTTTTTGTTTTTCCAGTTTTTCTTTGTAACCATCAGCATCACTTTACAAGCTTAAACTTAAACTAGGCAATCCACAGATAAGTGTTTAACTCTCTGAGGAAACATTTTTAAACCTTCAGTAGTTATTTTAGAGCTGAGTAGAAATATTCATTCAAATTTTAAGCCCTAGGTCATATAACATCTAGATGAAGTCTACTAAAATTATAAAGTCTGACTTCTGGTACTCCAATCCAACTATAATCTGTGCAAAATTTGAAAATAGAGCAAAAGTTTTGAGATGCGCTTTGCAGACAATTTGTCAATAATGAACATTTTCCCATTGGATTTTTATGACTTTATATACTGTTGTTCTTCATTTTTAAAAGTTTCAGGTTTTTAGTTCCATACAATAAGTTTGTCTTCCCTTGACAATGACCAATTTTGTCACCGTAAGTCTACCACCAAACAAGGGATCTAGAAGAGTATTCTGGACCTGGTGCGCTTGTTCAGGCCTCCTGCATTGTCTCCTCTACTTCCCTTTTTTGTTTGTGTGTTTTTATAAAATGTAAAGAACAGATATTTACTCCAATTGGACCAAGAAAATAGAGTGGTAATAACTATAACATAGGGCAATAGGAGTTAGAATCCCATGGAAATCTAAGACACAAAATATAATAGAGACAGGTTCAGGAAAATTGAACCAGGGGGTGGGCATTCTGGCTATGGTGCAACTCTGAGGACTTTGCCAACATGGTTGATAAATTTCCACTTCAAGCTTAGCTGTTAATGTGTGTCAGTTAGTCTCCATCTGTCAGTATCACTCAGTGTCTTACTCTTCCTTCTATCAGTTACCTTCTTCACCATCTATGTTATATCTCTTCTCTAATTTAAGCCTTCCTCTTAGTTTCTGTTTCAACATGACTTTTGGCTGACTTGGGACAATTAACCACACATCACAGTAACTTCCCCATGAGTCACTGCATTTTTAGAACATACTGCCAGTGTTTTCATTCTGTCTATTCAAACAAACCAACCAATCCTGAATGAGAGAATATACCATACTTTCCACTTCTCAAGATGTTAAAGTATAGCATTCATCCTAACAATATACAATATGAGAGAAACCCAATTATACATATACTGAAAACATTTTAAGTTTATTTTTAAATTTGCATATTTTATTCTACTTATGTAAACACAATATTGTAGAAACTAATGAGCAGTCATAATCTTGGATATCAATAGGGATACAAACAACCCTGAGATAATACTATACATGTATTATATGTATAATTACATAGCTAAATGGTGCCTGTATATTCTAATACATAGGATGGATAACATGGCAAAAAATGTAAATCTAAAATCAGTCAATAACAACTCAAGGATTTTTTTTTGGGGGGGGTCATTTTATAGCTTGTTATTTTCGTTAAGAAAACTACAGTGGTGATATCAAACTCCTAACTCTAACATTTTCTGTTGCAGGTCTGGGTCAACAGATTTTTAAAACACTCATATTTTATCAATGGGTTCATTAAATACATGGCAATATTTGGATATTTTTGAGGACTAGGCATCCCTCACATGCTATCTTAGTCTGTTTGTGCTAAACTGAATATTTGAAACTGAGCACTTTGTAATGAACAGAATTGTATTTAGTTTATGGTTCTGGGGCTGAAAAGTTCAAGAACATGATGGCAAAATCTGGTGAAAGTCTACTTGCTGAGTCATATCATAGAGGAAGGACAAGCAAGCTTGAAAGGCAGAGTGAGAGGAAATTGGGCCAAACTCATTTTTTATCAGAAACCCACTCTTGCAATAACTAATCTAGCCCCATGATAATAGTAATAATCCATTCATGAGCTAAGCAATTCTTAAAAGCCCCACCTGCCAACCATTACACTGGCAACTAAATTTCAACATGAGTTTTGGAGGAAACATTTAAACAATAGTACATGCCCAGAGACAGAGTAATTGGCCAACACTCAACCAAGTGCTTTTCCTGATAAACTTAGCTTTGGCCAAGACAGCAAGGTAAGATAATTGGAAACTTTGTGGCTTAGGGCTGTGTGGTCAGGAGTAGCTGTGGTCAGTACAGTTTCCCCAAAATTGTGGCAGGCTCTATTATTCTTATGTCTAGTTAACTGACTATTCCTTTCACATAAGTTCAAGAATGATTTCTAATTTCTAATTTCATATTAATTTTCCAATTCCGTGCTTAGTATAAGTTCTCAATATACCCTCTACCAAATACTTCTACTCTCCTCCCAAAAATTTCTCCTAAAATCGACTATAGTTTCTTGTCCCCATTTCTATCTAATCTGCTTTCACCTGATCTTCCCCCAGAGGCTCTACCATAAAAACACGTTGCTCCCTTTGCAAGAGACTTTAGAATTCTGACTGTAGCCCAAGTTTAGCATCAAAATTTAAGGGCAAGTGGAGACTACCAGATAGTACCACATAGCAAAGACTGAGGTAGAGTTGGGATTTTTGTGACCTCAAGATTTATCTTTTCCTGTTAGTGAACACTGGAAAGACAGAGTTTCCACAGGTAGATCTGCTAAACTGAAGAAGAGGATAGGACCTAGGTTTGTTGCCATTGGGTAAGAAAAAGAGCCAAGATTACAAGATATTGCTTAAAAATCTTAATTTGCATCCTTTTATCCCACATAATCTATATCTTTGTCATCTCTTCCAGGTATCTTTGTAATGCCTGCATTGTTTTTGCCTTCATTACACTTGTCTGAGTCAGTGCAGCAAGATGATTCTCTCAGGAGATCATGGAATACCTGGAACATTCCCTCCTCACAGGGCTTACAAGACAGTGTTGTATAATGAAACAGATATCTCCCTAAAGAGAAGAAAAACAAATGTGATCTGTTTGCATTTTCTCATCTTCCTAGCAATGGTTTATCTCCAGAACTTTATCAATCTTCTGTAGACTGGAATGAGCCCCAGAGTTATGTCTGCATTTGTCTATGTGTCTCTAGCCATGACCAGGCAAAAGGCATCTGCCTCCAACACAGCCCCCACACCCAGATCTGTGTGTGGCAAATTCCACTTTCCCTCTCTCTCTCATCATCCCAGCCTCCCTTCATCCCTTGACCTCAAGAATTCTATGCACCATTAGTGATATTTCTTCTCTCAGTAACCCTCACTTACCTTGCAAGCGATCATAAAAGTAATAGTGATCTGTGGAACAACTCCTGTTACTCAAATACAAATTAAACTTCCAGCAGCTTTTCAAGCCATCACGGCAGTTGTCTCCATCAAAGTGTTTACAACTGTGGCAAAATCGAATCCCTAAAAAAGAGAGAAGGAAACTTTAAAGAACAGCTCTAGGGAAAGTGATTCTGTTTCAGAAGCCTGTTCCAACCTGTACACATTTATACTAGGCTGGTGCAAACCACACAAGAAGAAAGGTGACACTACACCAAGCCTTTGTCAAGAATCCTTAATTACTCAATTGGGTGACAGCTATGACCTCCAAAGAAGTCAAAGACCTCTCCACCCCCCAAGTCTGGGAAAAGAAAGAAGACACCAGAGTAGTGTGAGTGGGAGAGTTGAGTGTAATCAGGGCAGGTAGAGGGACAATGTGTAAAGAATTCAAGATTGTCCCCTCTCATGGTGACATTATTTATACAAGAATTACAAACCAGCTAAGCCATACATTTCGCTGTCTGGACTCTGCTTCCTGTGAAGAGAAGAAAAATGCTTCTTAAATTATTTTGCAGCAGCCCCAAAAACCAGTTGTAGAAATCCCTTTCTTACTTCCCATACATTCTCTCCCGATGCATCCTTGCCTTCCTCTCCAGGCCTTACCCTCATCCATAAAGAGCACTATGAATATGCCCAGCAGAAGAAACCGGAACATCCTGGAAGCCATTCCTGAAAAGGTCCCAGTGGGAGATTCCAGCTTTATTTATTCCCATCACCTGCCCTCAGGCATCCTACTAGAATCTTAGAATCATAAATTTCAGCTCAAACTACCTGAATCCTCTCTACAATGTTCCCAGAAGTGGGTACATCCTGTCTGTGTTTGTATTCCTCCAGCTGCTTGGAACTCAGCCCACCCAGACACCCCATTTAATTTTATTAGATCTATCATAAGATAGTAATTCATGTTGGCATAAAATATCTTTCCTTTTCAACTTGGTTGTGTTTCCATTTTTTGGTCTACACAGAACATGTCTAATTTCATATCCATATGATGCTTTTTCAGATTTAATAGAGCTGGATATTTAGGTAACTGTGAGAGAGTTAGTCTTTTTCTGGCCCCACAACCATCCTGGATACTCACCTCAGTTTGACCTTCAGTGGGACTACATCCCTTCCAGAGTGAGGCGTCAGGAACAGAGCCCAATACTCCAAGTATGGCCTGAATGCTCAGTGTGTAGCACTTGTCTTTGAGGGATGGACAGGATAGTCCAGAAAAAAAGCGAGGAAGAGGTGAAAACGATCTCAGCTTCCCCTAAGTCTTATTCATTCATCTTTTCAAGGAATTTCCATTTACATATTAATAAGTTTGTATTCTTTCCAAAATTTGTGTCTCTATCCAATATAACTTTTGTGTATATAGATATCACAACTTCATGTTAAGAAGCACTATCATGGTTGACATCGCATGAGTGATAATGTTGAACATAGATTCACACTAATTTGTTATAAAGTTATCCTGAGAAAAAGAGGGCCCACTGCCGTGCAACATAATGTGACAGGATTCATTATTTCTATTTCTCCAAGCAAAAGTGAACCTAGTATTCTGTCATCTGTTCTCCCCAAAGCCAAAACACAAAAACACAACAGAAGTATGATAATGGAAGACTTAGTATTTGAGATTCTCAGGAACCACACAAACCCTCTAACCAGAGAGTAGACCTCAGATGCGTCAGTCAGCAAAGGTCACTCTCAGAGGCCACCTGTTCAGGGAGAGAAGTAGTCCAGGGCCTACAGGTGATTCTTTGGCATGGGAAGTAAAAGAACCTGGCGATGTGGTTGGCTGCAGGAGTGATCTGATATAGATCAACTGCCACCAAGGCTTAGATTAGACTTGCATGTTGAAGTGGGTGGGAGATCAAGAACAGTTTCTTCTAGATGGCCTTTGAAATCCAGGGCTCAGGTTCAGAACAGACTGGTTTACCTCAGATACGTGAGCAGAAATTAGCTGAGTTCTGATTCACTGAGATAGGGTGCAAGCTGGACCACTACAACCATAGTAACCAACGACATAATCAGAGGTTTGTGTAGATCCCAAGAAGGAGCTCTACTAAAGGGTCTAAGAATGTTCTCCTTGTATATTTTCCTTATCTACAGAATTTCCTTTTCTAGGAATTTTCCTGGGAGGCTCCAAGGCTTTTCTAGACTTCAGACTCTTAAGTAAAAGTGGTTTTCTTCTAGGAGAGTGCTTAGTGGGGCTGGTTCAGAAGTATTAGAAGAGAATCTATTCCTGCACCAAGCCCAGAGCCAGGCACAGTTTTCAAAGTTTAAAATGTTGAGTGAGTCATTGCTCTACTAAGCTATGGCCTGGTCATGTGTTCTTTGAGCTATGGCCAGGTCATGTTTTCCTAAACTTTGGCATCCTCCCCTACCTTGGGGAGGTGAATCTTCTCTCTCTAGTCTGTCTAATTTACTTTCTAAATAAACTACATTTTTTAATTTTAAATAAATAAATAAAATATAACGTTAAGTCAATTCTACCAATCCCCCCTTGCTTTCCTAAAGGCTTTATCATGAATATTGCCATAGCTCACTGTTTGGAAAGGTAAGGAACTCAACTCTAACTCTTCCCACAGCAAGTCATTGATGTCACTCTCTGACATCAAAGTGAGATAATGACCCTTACCACAATTCTTAAATGCTGTGATTATGACATTTGTAACAACACCCCTTGTGTTGCTCACCCCATTGGGCTTCATCATGCAATACTACTTTACTGGCCTTTCTTCCCTGACAAGACCTTTCTCTCTAATTAGTAATATGCCTCTTTCCACGGAAACCAGGGTGCAGCAAGGGGGGAGTTAAAGACAGTGCATTTTCCTCTGCTTAACCACAACCAGAGAGGAAGACTTCTGGCTCACAGTGTTCCTATTATTACAAACAACATGTTCTGCCTTAAATCAAAGAGACCATTTAAGACTCAAGACCATTTGCTGTTTGGATAGTCATGTTCTATAAATTTAAAGGAGCTGTCTTGGAAGGTTTTGGTTGCATAAGCAAGGTGAGATGGTCTAACAGCCATTATGTTGTGAATCACAAATTTTTATGCACCTGGAAAAGCAGCTCTTCATACCTACCTTTCTGACTGTGATGTAAGAATAAGTAACCATCTTGCTGCTTCCCTTCTCTCAAGGAGAATAGTTAAGAATATTCAGTTTTAAAATGAGGTTCAAAAAACAGTAGTTTCAGAATTTCTGCCAGATCTTTGTGCACTCATTGGCTAACAATCAAGCAGGAATAACTCTGTGTCTTGGAAAGGGTAAGATTAACCACCCCATTTTTCAATGTATCTGAGGCCACCGGGCATTGTTTGGAAGGAGGAAAATGAACAAAGTAGAGCCTACCATCATTTTGCAAAATAAGGGGAAATACTGTTCTTACAGTTGGCATACATTTGTGTAGATTATAGTGTTATTTAAAAGAATGTGGCCCATCTTAATCCCAATCTAAACCGACTGCATTATCTCTGAAAACCAATTTTTTAAAATTTTTAATTTTAAAGATGTGGGGTACAATTCAGGGTTAGATATACAAATGTCCATTATGTAAGTACCCTTGTTAATGAGGTGTGCCCCCGCCCCCCGGCAGGTTCCCACTACTGCCAGTCCTATCCTGCCCCTGGCAGTTTCCCACTACTGCCAATCCCTTTCTTATAGTATTATATAATTGTTCAAGGTTCACTTATGAGTGAGAGCATGTGGTACTCTGTTCTGTTTCTGTGATAGATCACTGAGTATGATGGACTCTAAATCCATCCAAGTTGCTGCAAAGTCCGTATGTTTGTCCTTCTTTATGGCTGCATGATATTCCATCATGTATATGTACCACATTTTTTTATCCAGTCCAATTTCAATGGGCAGTACTGTTGGCTCCATGTTTTTGCTATTGTGAATAGTGCTGCAATAAACATGTGTGTATAGGTATCTTTTTTGTAGACTGATTTGAGTTCCGCCAGGTATATTTCCAATAGGGGGATTGCTGGGTCATTTGGAAGGGCAATTTCGAGTTCTATCAGAAATTGCTACACTGTTTTCCAAAGAGGCTGCACTAGTTTGCCTTCCCACCAGCAGTGTAGAAACGTTCCTTTTCCTCTGCATCCTCACCAGAATCTGTTGTTTGTTTTATTAATGATGGCCATCCTGACTGGAGTTAGGTAGTAGCTAAGTGTGGTTTTGATTTGCATTTCTTCGATTACTAGTGAGGCTGAGCATTTATTCATGTATCTGTTGGCTGCTGGTATGTCTTCTTTTGAGAAGTGTCTATTCACATCTTTTGCCTACTTTGTATTGGGGCTGTTCATTTTTTTCCTTTTGGCACATTTGAGTTCCTTGTAGATCCTGGATGTTAGGCCTTTTGTCAGATATACAGTTGGCAAGTATTTTTTCCCAGTCATCACTCTCTTGATGGTTTCTTTGGTTCTATAGAAGCTTATCCGTTTGATGAGATCCCACTTGTCTATCTTCTCTCTTATGGCATGGGCACTTAGGGTTTTGATCAGGAATTGGTTGCCAGTTCCAATTTCCATAAGGATGCCTTTTGCATTTTCTAAGGTTCTTATAGTTTGAGGTTTGAAGTTTAGGTCTTGAATGCATTTGGAGTTGACTTTTGTGTATGGTGATAGGTAAGGGTCTTGTTTACCCGCATCTTTAAAATAATAAAAATAAAATAATAAAATATAAATAAAAATAGGTGGGCATCAATTGACTGTAATATCTACATAGGTAGTTAAGAAAATGCTATTCATACAGTTTTTTTTTAAGTTAACACTGAATAGGGAATATTGATAATGGGGAAGGCTATGATATGTGGGGGCAAGAGGTATATAGGAAATGTCTGTACCCTTTTATCAATTTTTCTGTGAACCTAAAACTGCTGTAAATAATAAAATATTTTAAAATTAATCTGCTATGTTAAAATTGAAAATAAAAAAATATAAAACAACAAAAAAAACCATCATGGGTGGTGCCCATGCACCCCCCAGTTCCTAGCTATAGTTGTCTATATTCAGGTTGATAGCTCTTTCTTAAATCCTCCGTGATATAAATCCCCACTATGCTTTAGAAAAGGTGCCCTCAGTTGCCCTACTTCCTGCTCTCAGGAACAGACCCACTTACTTCCCATCAGTGTGTATTCTTACATGAAATAATCCACAAACTATTGCCCCCAAACTGAGTTATTCAGGCAGGCAGAAGGGTTGTATTTAAGGAGAAGAACCTATATAACCTAGGGGAGGAAAATAGGAACAAGCTATGATCCAAAGGTCTTCCCTTCTGCCATGTCATTCAAAAGAAGTTTGGGTCTTTGAATCCACTAAAACAGTCCAGAATGGTGCTGTTGTGTCAAGTCCCCTCCACTTTAAGATCATTCATCAACACAAGGGGTTCCTCCTAAATCTTCTTGGTCATTCAACAGGAAAATAATGGTATGTATTCATCCTTGTACTTATATAAGCGCGCACGCACACACACACATGCACGCACACACACGAACTTTACTCTTCAAAAAATTAATTTTCAAAAGAAACAAAGCAGGAGGTATCACACTTCCAGACTTCAAACTTTACTATAAGGCTACAATAATCAAAACAACCTGATATTGGTACAGGAACAGGAATATAGACCAGTGGAACAGGACAGAGATTCCGGAAGCAAAAAAATCTCAATTTCTCAACCAACTCATCTTTGACACAGTCTCCAACAACAACCACTGGGAAAAGGAGAGAGGAGAACCTATTCAGTAAATGGTGCTGGGAAAACTGACTGATCACACGCAGAAGATTGAAACACAACCCCTACCAACAGATGCTGGAGAGGATGTGGGGGAAAAGGAACACTTCTACACTGTTGGTGGGAGTGTAAACTACGACCTCTGTGGAAAACAGTTTGGCAATTCCTAAAAGATCTAAAAATTGACCTTTCATATGACCCTGCAATCACCCTACTGGTAATATACCTGAAGGAACTCAAATCACTCTATGAAAAAGATACCTGCACACACATGTTTATTGCAGCACTATTCATAATAGCAAAAACATGGAACCAACCATGCTGCCCATCAAAAGAGAACTGGATTTTTAAAATGTGGTATATATGTACAATGGAATATTATGCAGCCATAAAGAAGGACAAAATTATAAACTCTGCAGCAACTTGGATGGGCTTAGAGTGCATAATACTGAGTGATCTATCACAGAAACAAAGAACTGAGTACCACATGTTCTCACTCATAAGCGGATCTTGAACAATTATCTTAATACTATAAGAAAGGGTTTGGCAGTAGTGGGAAACTGCCAGGGGAGGGAGTGCGGGATTGGCAGCAATGGGAAACTGCCAGGAGAAGGGGGCATACCTCATCAGCAAGGGTACCTACATAATGAATATTTGTATACCTAACACTGAATTATATCCTACAACTTTAAAAAAAGATGTGTGGTACAAGTCACAATTGGATACATAAGTAGTCTAGGTACAGGCGAAGTTTGGGTCTCCCACTGGACCTCATTTCGCCTGGATTAGGATCAGGCACCCTTATTGATATTATGTGCCCTCTCCCCTCTCCTGGCAGTGTCCTGCTACTGCCAATCCCTTTCTTGTAGTATTATGATAGGTGTTCAGTGCCCACTTATGAGTGAGAATATGTGGTACTCAGTTCTTTGTTTCTGTGATAGATCACTGAGTATGATAGACTCCAAACCCACAATCCAAACAGCCTGGTACAAGAACAGGCACATAGAATGGAACAGGTTAGAGATTGCAGAAGCAAAACCTCAACTTCTCAACCAGCTCATCTTTGACAAAGCCTCCACCAATAACCAATGGGGAGAGGGGAACCTATTTAGTAAACTGGAAAACTGGGGAAACTGGCTGACCACATGCAGAAGATTGAAACAGGACTCTTACCTATCACTATACACAAAAATCAACTCTAAATTTGTGGGGGGGGCAGCCCCTGCAAGTTTTGGGGAGTCCCTTGGAAGATGTGGTGGCATTGGCGAATCTGTAGGGACAGATATTAAAAGAAAGAAAGATGGAAGGATAGATATAAAGAGGAAGAAAGAGAAAGAAAGAAAGTGGACAGCTATTCAGTGAAATGAGCAGAAGCCGTTTATTGAAAGTTACAGCAGGTATTTATCCCCAAATTTTACACAGTCTCACAAGTCTTTCACGTGAACACAAAACCAGGTGCAGGAGGGGCGTCCCCCACCCACCAGATGTTTTCTCAGGTATGAGGAAGGACAAACCCCAAGACTGTCTTATTGTTCCCTTTGCCAGTTAATGTTCTTCAAAAGCAGTGCACAATCCTTACTAGCCTAATGATGTTCTGATAATCAATAACTTCTGAAGCTCATGTGCACACAACACCCATGATGACTAACTTAAATCTTATTACCTTTCTATTCTATGCTACTACTACTTACACAATGCTACGGAAGCTTAAGCCAACTCCTAAAGAATGTGGCCCAGTCCAAAGATCACGCTGGGCTCTACAGGATGTGGCCCAGTCCAAGGTTCATGATGGGCCACTTTTTGGAACAATAGACTACAATTTCTTAACAAAATGGCTATTCTAAAGTCCTATATATCTATCCTAATTTCTATGAAAGTTTCTAATTCCTAATCCTAATATATAAAGCTGATCATCAGTAACAAAGCTTCTAAAAATAAAACCCAAATATAAACTGTAAATGTACTAAGATCAAAACCACAATAGTAGAAAATGGAGACAATGAAATTTCTAAAGTTAACTGTATTCTTATTAAACCTCAAAATATCATGATTGATCATGCTTGAACTAATATGATTCCCTGACGTTAGCATGACCTATTCTACAATACTTTCTATGAATAAAATAAATTCAATTTCTATAATAGGTAGAAAAACCCTACACTAACTGTAGCTAAATCCAGCCTAAAAGAATGCAGCCCAGTCCAAAGTATGCGCTGGGCCCTCAGGAATGTGGCCCAGCCCAAACTTTGTGCTGGGCCATTTCTGACAACTCTAGATAGTCATCTATACCATTGAAAAGCTGAAAACAGCTCTTCGTAAGTATATACTAATTCTACAAATATACTTTTAAATCTTATAAAGAGGCTTGTACCATATAAAAGGCTCCCAAATGTGACCTGAATTTGAATTATATCTAATACCTAAGCCCAAACCACAGTTTATAAGAAACAGGAACAATGGGTTTCTAGAGTGAGCCATGCCTGTCACAGTCACAGAGCCTTCAGCTTAGATCAGCAGAGTTCCTTTAGGTTACTTGTGCTGCATGGTAAAAGGAGGAGGAAAATGGGGTCAACGGCTCCCAAACACATCCTAGCGGTCTCGGGGTCCACAGCCCTCCCTGATTCCTAACGCTCAGTGGGCCTCCGTGGCCGGTTCCCAACATAAATTGATCAAAGACCCAAGTGTAAAATCTCAAACTATAAGAATCTTAGAAAACGCAGGAGACACCTTACAGAAATTGGAATAAGCAACCAATTCCTGATCAAAACCTCAAAATCCATGCCATAAGAGATAAAATAGACAAGTGGGACCTCAACAAACTGACTTTTCTGCAAAGCAAAAGAAACCATCAAGAGAGCAAGGAGAAGCCCGTAAGATGGGGGAAAATATTTGCCAACTGTATATCTGATGCCCACCTGTTTTTAAATCTTTATGATTGCTTTCTTAATCTGCATAGGCAAGGTGGTGAGTGCAACAGAAGCTACAGATCTTCTTTTCCAGAAATGCACTAATTGATTATGAACATTTTGTGAAAGACAAAGGTAATCCCCTTTTATAAATATATTAAATATTATAAAAAAGAAGAATATTTCACTAGCACCTAAAGGAAAACATTCAGATTACATTATTGTTTACTTAGGATGAAGAGAAAACTATATACTGTATCCTTCTCAAAATGGAACAGCAAACATATGATGCTTGGCATCCAGCATCCCATCCATCTTTCTAGACTGAATCTTAGATGCAATAATCTTTTGATACTGTGTATCTCTACTCTCTAAGCTTAATACCCTGTTTTCTACCAATAGTCCTTGTATTGCTATTAATGGTGACCAGTATTTACTGTTTCCTAAATGGCAGACATTTTTTAAACAACTTACTTATAATTACTCAACTGTTCCAAAAAAAAAAAACCTCTGAGATGAGTAATATTATTTCATTCTTAAAAAAAGTTTTAAAAAGTCTAAGATCAAGACAGAAATTTAATATCCTTTACAAGATTCAATTCAATGGATCCTGGACTTAAGATTTTTTTTACTAAAAAGTCATTTCTTAACTTCTGCAGTGACTTTTGGTATCTGGGGTAGAAAAATTCTTCATTGTGTAATTCTTTATTGAGAACTGCAGGACAGTTAGGATATCTGGCTCCACTAAATGATAGTGGCATAGTGACAATATTTTGCGTGTGTATGCTTTTATGGGATAAGATATATATAGTGTATAGTTTTAAATTTTTTGTTTTACTGATTAAACCAGTCTTTCTCAAACATTTAATATTGTATCGCCTCAAACATCTGTACAACCCAACCCTTTATTGTGGTATTGCCAGAAATAAATGAATGGAGCAATAAAGAATATGGCCATCCCCACTTTTATTTATCCACTAAGTCTCATACCATGACAGCAGTATCTCCTCAAGAGAACAACATTTTTCATACCATCAGGTTTCCAATCCCAGCTCTACCTCTAAATGATAATGTAATCATGCCCAAGTTGGTTAACTTCTCCATGCCTGTCTTAATAATTAACAAAAATAATTATACTAATTATAATATATGCTTACACAAATAATTAAAGTTTGTTTTTAAAAATAATCACAGGCCTGTAATCCCAGAATTTTGGGAGGTTCATGCCTATAATCCCAGCATTTTGGGAGGCGGAGGTGAGAGGATTACCTGAGACCAGGAGTTCGAGACAAACCTGGGCAGGTTGGTGAGACATCGTCTCTACAATAAGTCAAGAAAAATTAGCCAGGCATGGTAGCACATGCCTGTGGTTCCAGCTACTTGGAAGGCTGGGGTAGAAGGATTGCCTGAGCCCAGCAAGTTGAGACTGCCGTGGCCATGAGTGTGCCACTGCACTGCATCCTGGGTGACAGAGTGTGACTCTGACTCAAAAAAATATGTAGTAATAATAATAATTATAGGGGTTTTGTGATGCCAAAATGAGATGAGGTATGTAATGGTTTAGAATAGTGTCTACTATAGGAAAGTGTTCATTAGATATGTATGATTATGATTTCTATATTGAAAGTTAGTAGCCAAGTAATTAAAATTTTATAGAGGTTGTAATAGTTTTCTAGGACTGCCATAACAAAATACCACAGACTAAACGGTATAAATAAATAGAAACTATTTTCTCACAGTTCTGGAGGCTAGAAGTCCAAGATCAAGGTGCCAGCTGACTGGTTTCTCCTGAGGCCTCTCTCTTTGGCTTGCAGATGACCGCCCTCTTGCCATGTCCACACCGGGCCTTTCTACTGTACATGCATTTCCCTGATATTTCTCCCTCTTCATATAAGGAAACTAGTCATATTGGATTAGGTCCCATTCATATACCCTCATTTAGCCTTAATCACCTCTTTAAGGCCTATCTCCAAATACAGTCACATTCTAAGGTACTAGGGGTTAGAGCTTCAACATATGAATTTGGGAAAGATCCCATTCAATAACAGGGACTCTAGTAGACCTAAGACTAGCATGAAACATCAACTACTGTGCTTTACTGGCATAGAAGTGAATACGATCATACAAATCCCCTTTATTTTCAAACACGCTTACAAGGAAAATCTCCTCAAGGGGGACTGATAAAAAAAAAATACATACGGAGAGCCTGGATGGCAGTAGTCTCAGCCACTCCCAAAACAAGCCAGTGAAGTGTTGGAGGCAGTTGGCCCTAAGGCAGAGGGGCAGCCAAGCATGAGAGAGACTGGCCTGGGTTAGACACTGCCTGTGGTTTCAAAGCAGTCTTACAGAGACTAAAGGCCTGTTAGAAAGAAAAAGAAATCTGCCTAGGTATTGAAGTTAGAGAAATGGTTATGGAGGCAGGGGAAAAAAGGGACAGGAAAACACATTTTGGAAATTCAGCACCATTGGAAAAGTGATGAATGATGCTATTCACAGCAAAATATCTTTACAGAAGCTTAAATTTCTAAAGAAGAGTTCTGAAAAATTCTCAGTGACAATTTAAGTGAAGGAAGAGAAAAGAGACATGATGTTGACATGAAGACTACATAAAGCTCTTAGCTTTCTCGATAGGCGCTAAGGTTAATATGGCCTATCAAACAGGGTCCTGCCCGCAGGGCCTGAGCCTTCTAAGACTGTGTTTAAAAAAAAAGGCACCAAAAAAATGTAGAAAATGTAATATATATATATATATTGTTTCTTTTGGGTTCTTGAAACAGTCAACTTTGTTGCCCATGGGTAAAATGGAATTTATTTCAGAAGGAAAGCAAAATAAAGTCAGGAGATAATACTCACAGGTAGACATTCAAAATCAGATTATGTAGAAGATCTAGAAGTCAGAGAATTGTTCTAGGGGGGAAAAAAGTAAAGATTTGCCAGATCTCTTTAGGTACTCCTTTAATAAGTCAGCAACTAAAACTGGAGAAGTCAGAAAATTCCTTCATGATATAGAGTGGATGCATCATAAGACTATGATGTCCAGGTCTACCCTATCATACAAAGAGGCATGTGTGATTTGGAGAAATAAATAAATAAATGCCCTCTGCCTTTCCAGTCCCAGGTGAAAGGACTGGGGTGATAGTGGAAGGGGGATAGGGTGGAAGAAAAGCCAGAGAAGAAATATTTCGTTTGCCCCTGTTGGGCTCAAGGAGCGAGGGCTTGACAGTTTAGCAGAGGGCCATCTTGCCCTGCTCTCTGACTGAGACAGAGGTTTTTATAGTGGCCACAGCGGCAAAGCTTAGGTAGCAGAAGGAGATCCCAAGGATAGCTTTCCTGAGTCACCCTTGTTCATGTATGGAGTAGACACAGTTGAAAGTCTGTGGGCCTGCCTTGGGGCTTGCTGTGGTACACCAAGGTGACCCCAAGTCACAGATTGGGGTGGGATATACAGGAGCGGTTGGAGGAGAAATTGCTACACCAACAGGCTGAATGAGCTGGGATTGAGAACTGGATGGTCTGAAGCATGATGCTCTCTTGATGAGATGCTGCTGTCATGGTGTGGGACTTAGTGGAGGAATAAAAGTGGGGAGGGCCACATTTCTACTGCTTAGGGAAAATGGTCTGTTATTCCTGGGAGTATTGCCCAAGGCAAAAACAGAAAAAAAAAAAATGGCTACAGGTTCATCAGGCACAGAGTGAAAGCACCATAAATGCAATGTGGTCTGTGTGGGGGGAGTTTGCAAGAAATATATGTGGTTTCCTTGACTACTAAAGGTGAAGTTCTAAAAACTGGTTTTTTTCTGAGTTTAGTGACTGAAGACAGAGGTCAATACTGGTCACAAATTTTGCCAACAGGTGTGTTTTTTTAGACTTTCATGGCACAGTGATTTTTTTAATAAATTACAACAGTAAATATCAGAAGAGTTCACATAAGTATTCAGATTTGTGGTATTTTTGAATCATCAAAAGATTTGCCTGTCCTGAACCTGAAATTCTGCATGACTGCAATCAGCTAGAGCTCAACAACTGCTGCCCTTTCAGACAAGTGTCACCCAGTTTCTTACTCTACTAATCCATATCTTCTCCCTGGTACAACCAATTTAGCTAACATTATTTCTGGCCTTTACGTTTAGAGACCCCAATCCAAGAGATAATATTAAACACATGTAGCAGAAAGAAGCACAGTACAGGTAGAGGATATAAGAGTGAGGTTTTTTGTTTTGTTTTGTTTTGTTTTTGAGTTGGAGTCTCACTCTGTCGCCCAGACTGGAGTGCAGTGGCCACTCCCAGCCACCACAGCCTCCACCTGCTGGGCTCCAGCGATCCTTCCGCCTCAGCCTTCCGAGTAGCCAGAATTACAAGTGCACGCTACCACCAAAAAATCAGTCTGGCTAATTTTTTGATTTACTGTAGGGATGAGGTCTCGCCTGCCCAGGCGAGTCTTGAACCCACGGGCTCAGGCAATCCACTCACCTCAGCCTCCCAAAGGCGCGGGATTACAGGCTGAACCACCAAACCCGGCTAAGAGTGAGTTTTTAAGGCAAACTACTTGGCTTCAAACTCCAACTCCTCATTTAGTAGCTGTGTGACCTTTGTGCCCCAATTTCTTCATCCACAAAACAGAAAGAATAGTATTTTAGGACTATGATAAGAATTAAATACGATAATGCATCTTTTTATCAATATTTTTTATTATGATATTGTGGGGTACAGTTAAGGGTTAGGTATACAAATATGCTTCGTTCAGTGCATCTTAAGAGCTTGGCACAGAACCAGAAATCTCCATAGACGTCAGTTGTACTTATTCATAATATTTTTCCCATACTCACTTCTACACACACACTCTGTCTTTACCCTGTTGTCAGGATCTGACACTCACCACACCTTGGTAACAGTACTCAGGCATAGTTCAAATGTTCCTCCTCAGAAATTGGTCCTATACTCCCTGAAAACTCTAGGTTTTCAGCATTTTGTGGCAAGAACCAAAGGCAGACACCCTGCCTTATCATTTGCCTTAGGTTTTTAGCTGAAAACTAAACAAAAACAAAACAAAACAAAAAACACCTGCTGAAACAACCAGTGTTCCAGATCTAAGACTCAGTCCAACCTTTAGTGTATAGACATTCCGTCTTTTTCTAGGTGAGAATCTACCTCCTTCAACAAAATGTTACATGTCTGGGGTTGGGAGTTTACAAGCTGTCTTTCAAATCCCACTCTTCCCTAGCCCTTTCTGACAGATGTAAGGGCTTAGCAAAACTGGTCAGTACATATTTAAGTGCATATAGGTGAAAATGATTACATCCAGTTTCATACAGCAAGTCACTCCTAGAATGCCAGCACCTTCCCTCTTACAAGGTATCAGCCTGCATTCCATCACATCATTTGGTTGGCAGTTTTGCAGTCAATATGAGAACATTAATTAGGATCCTGTTGTTTGCAAGTATTAGAAATAGGAGTCAAACTAGCATAAACAAAAGGAAGCATTTATTCTATGTGTTTCACAATATAAAAGAATTGTAGGAGTAAACTTTAACATAAACATTCCTTTTTTCTCTGCCTCTTTTCATATGTGTGTGTGTGTGTGTGTGTGTGTGTGTGTGAACATATATATACATATTCCCCCCTTCTCTGCCTCTTCATCTACTTTTTGGAAAATGACTGTCATCGAGAGCTCTTGTTTATATCTTGTCAATTCAAGAAAGCAGCAGCCCACTCTAGAATTCAATACCATTCCAAATACCTTGGCAAGGACACTGAACAATACAGCTCCAGTCAGTGGTCTACTCTGTGAAGCTCTACTGGGCTCCAGAGTTTCTCTACCCTTCCCTCCTCCTCTCCATCCCCAAACACAGAAGAATCCTACTCACAGTCACTGCTATTTAAACAGGGACTGCAGGTGCCACTTCCAACCATGGCTTGACAATGATGCATCACTGGAGGAATAAACTTTAACATAAACATTCCCTTTTTCTCTGCCTGAGATATCTCTTGGAGCCCTGCTCAGCATAACAGTGTTCCAATAGTGTCCTCTCTGAATCTTCAGACTTTCAAATCTTATCTTTGGTCTATGGTGGAGACCCCTGTGTGCAAACTTCTGTAGGATACATTTCTTTTTGCCTAAGTATTTGTTCTCAGGACATTGCAAGATCATATTTGTCCAGGAGGAGTATGGAATCTTGACAAGTTCTCCCTCCCTGGAGAAAAGACTATGAAGAACTGTACTGCTTTTGAAAAAGCACCACCCATGGGAAGCTATTGGTGACTCCCATGTGTTATCACTTGATACTAAATAATCTAGACTTTGGTAAAATTTTGTCAAACATCATAGCCTGGTCTCAGCTATAAAGGGAAATTCATAAAATACTGTTTCTCAAAGTATCTTCAACCACAAAGATTGTTTTAAATATGAAAACTTCTAGGCAGAGCCCAGATGTGTAGTGTGGTCTAGGCAGGCGAACCTTTGTGATTTGCTGCTGAGTCCTAAGGAAGAGGCCACTGTTGCCGTGGGTGTGGCGGAGCGAGTGTTG
>NW_007253955.1:44450-69054 GCF_000164805.1 Carlito syrichta
TTATTATGATATTGTGGGGTACAGTTAAGGGTTAGGTATACAAATATGCTTCGTTCAGTGCATCTTAAGAGCTTGGCACAGAACCAGAAATCTCCATAGACGTCAGTTGTACTTATTCATAATATTTTTCCCATACTCACTTCTACACACACACTCTGTCTTTACCCTGTTGTCAGGATCTGACACTCACCACACCTTGGTAACAGTACTCAGGCATAGTTCAAATGTTCCTCCTCAGAAATTGGTCCTAAGGAAGAGGCCACTGTTGCCGTGGGTGTGGCGGAGCGAGTGTTGGTGGTAGAAACCCACCTGTAGAAACTGGAGCAGCCTGCAGCCTGATGCACCAGGACCACAGGCATCATTTGCTGGGATGTGGATGCCAAACTGGAATCAAACACCAACTGTAAATTGTATCTCACAACTTATTAAATAAAAATGTTTCCTCTGTTAAAAAAAATCTGGACACTGAGTATTATTTTCAGGATTTTTGGGATAATGCTTGAGGTCACTGCAATTTGGATACTTTTAATAATGTTACTAGTGACCTCTCCAGACATCTCAATCCTATCTATAAAAATAGCACTCTGTCTCATAAATAAATGGCATGTATTCATAAAGTGAAGGAAGGGGGGTAGACTTTTATCTTCCAGCTGTGTGTGACCCTGATACACCCATGGAATGGGATCTGATGTGAATTCCACTCATCATACATTTTGTAGTGGAGAAAAAGACTGCAAACTTCTGATTTAAAGCTTCCCACATTAGACCTGAGCACTGCTGTTACTTGGATTGTGTCTTATTCCTCTTTTTATTCCCAACACCAAGCAGAGTGCCAGACAAAACAGGGTCAAAGTATTTGTTAAGTAAATCCATGAACTTTACAGAGGTTCATTTATAGCATGAAGGAAGATGTGCTCTGATCTTGTTTTAGTATGATATTCTATTCCATAAAATCCACCATTTACTGCCTAACCCAGGGATTTCTGGCATTCTTCTTATTGGACTATGTGTAAGAGTACAGGTGACTTGATGTTAACAGCTGACTGCTTAACAATAATTGAAGAAAGTTTTAATAATATGGAGAATATCATGGACTTGGAAAGTACATTTTTGAATAATTTTAAAATGAAAAAGAAAAGCCTTCATAAATGACAATCATTCCTACACAATATCTAAGTTAAAACAGTGGTGACAAACTGCAACAGAGGAAAAAAAACCATAGAATAGAGACTGGGAACAAAGTCGTACCCATTATTTCTGGGTCTTCTAAGCCTTTTTCTAAGGAAATCTGTGCTATGCACAGTCTGTGTTATCTAAACAGCCATATCCCATACTACATGAACCCATGACCATTTATACCTTTATAGAGTGAAATTCTATGGAATGGAAGATTAGGAACAAAAACAAGAACAGAGCAAATTTTTATAAATAGTCTGAGTCTATTCAAGGAAATATTTTATGCTTGAAGCAAAATACCTTGGGACTACAGAAGACCACATCCATAAATTAACCATACAGCATAATTTCTCGACCAAATTATATTTCTTACTTTTAAATGTGTTTAAGCTTCTACAGTATTTAAATTTCTAATTGTAAAATAATATATAACTTTTGGAAATTTTAATTAATACAGAAATGTAAAAAGGAGTTGATGTTCTTGCCCACCCACCCTCAAATCACACACTTGCAAGATAACTGGTTTTATAGTGTGGTGACACCACATTACAACAGTTGGAGTTTAGGTCCTAAGTCAACAGCTGAACAGGAATCCTCTTTCAGCCAAGGAACGGGGGGACTCACTAGAAAGCCTCAGTCTTTGAAATGCTGTCTCTTGTGCCCCCTGCTGGAAAATATTTTTATTGCCACAGAGTGAGGTTTGTTTTCTTACTAGTTCATTTGAGAAGAAAAGCAGAGGCCTGGACTCAAGATTTTCATTCATTCAGAAAATACTTATTGATTCCACTCCTAGACACCTGGCACTGCCCTAGGAGCTTGGAAGACAATGATATAAATGATAGATATGTTTCCTACTCACATGAAATGTATATACAAGCAAAGTAGCTCATGCCTGTAATTCCGGCTACTTGAAAGGCTGAGGCGGAAGGATCGCCGGAGCCCAGCAGGTCGAGGCTGCGGTGACCGGGAGCGGCCACTGCCCTCCAGTCTGGGCGGCCGAGTGAGACTCCAACTCAAAAAAAAAAAAGAATAAAGTGTAACATTTGCTATGAACAAATCAAAGAGAGTACTAGGGTATAAAATATAAGATGACAAGGTGGTCAGAGGCGAGCTCTCTGCAGACCAAAAGAAAAAGGAATGAATTCCTTGAAGTGTAGAGCAGTGAATGGGAAAAGGATGCAAAGGTCCAAAGAAAAGTAGAAAAGGATCTGGCATGGAAATAGAGTGAAAAATGAAGAGCCATGGCACTGGAGCTTAGTAAGAAAAAAGCTACTGTGGGAGAAACAGAAGAGAGGGAAAATAGAAGTGAGAACACTGAGGAGATGAGTGCCATAGTCCAGACTAGAGACGACAGTGCTTGGAACTAAAGTTGTAGGTAAAATTGGAGAAAAATCTAGAAATCTGAGATGTACTGGGGTTGTATAATTAGTCATCTACTAGGATGGAGAAAGAGGTATATTTTACAGATTCCCAGGTTTTTGGTATGTGCAATTGGGTAGAAGTGTCATTATTTTTATTATTATTTTAATTGGAGTCTTACTTTGTTGCCCAGACTGGAGTGCAGTGGCATGCTCCAGGCCACCGCAGCCTCGATCTACTGGACTCCAGCGATCCTTTTGCCTCAGCCTTCCAGGTAGCTGGAACTACAGGCAAGCACTACCATGCCCAGCTAATTTTTGATTTATTGTATAGATGAAGTCTCGCCAAGTTGCCCGGGTGGGTCTCGAACCCGCAGGCTCAGGCAATCCACTCACCTCAGCCTCCCAAAGTGCTGGGATTCAGGCTGGGCTGAGCCGCTGAGCCCAATCAGAAGTGTCATTGTTAACATGAGGAGACCTCATTGAGGAATTTTGAAAGTGTGGCATGATTAAAAATTTCAAAAATTTAAAAAGTATTACAAATATGCTAAGAAAGGAGAGAAAATTGATTCATATAAAATGCTTGATTAAAACCACAAAGGCAAGACAAAAGTGCAAGACAAAAATTGAAACAAAGAATAAGGGCAAGAAATACAAAACAGTAACAAATATGGTAGATATTAATCCCTTTGAACATCGTGGTCTAAATGCACTAATGGATCAAAAAACAAGACCAAACTATATGTTATCTTTAAGAAATCCACTCAAAATATAAAGAAACATATAAAGTAAATGGGTAGAGAAAGACATATCATGCCAACACTAATCAAAAGAAAGTAGGAATTGCTATTTTAATATCAGACAGAGCAGACTTCAAGCAAGTTATCAGAAATATTTACATAATGATTAAGAGGTCGATTTTCCAAAAAGACAGAATAATTCTTAACGTGTGCAATTAACAACCAAGCACAAAAACATAAATACAAGGTGTTACACATTCTTCTCAAGCTCTCATGGAACATTTTCCAAGATAGGCCACATCCTGAGCCATAAAACACACCTTAACAAATTTAAAAGAATAAAAATCATACAATATCTGCTTTCAGAATGCAGAGGAATTAAGCTAGAAATCAATAACATAAAGATAACTGGAAAACCTCAAAACACATGGAGATTAAACATATTTCTTTTTTTGACAACTATCTATTTTCAATTACTTTTATTGACACATAATAATTGTACATATTAGAAAATACATATATATTATATGTATACATATAATATGTTATATATGTAAACATATATATTTCGGTACATATATACATTGTGTAATGATCAAATTAGCATAGTTAGCATATCTATTACCTCAAACATCTATCATTTCTTTGTAATGGAAACATTCAAATTCTTCTAGCTTTTTTGAGATATTACAATATTTTATTGTTAACTAAAGTCACCCTACTGTGTAACAGAACACCAGAATTCATTCTTCCTCTCTAATTGTAACTTTGAACCCATAAACCAATCAATCTCTCCTCATACCCGCCACCCCACTCACCCTCCTGGTAACCACTGTTCTATTGACTACTTCTATGAGATCAACTTTTTTAGATTCCGTATTATATAAGTGAGATCATGCAGTATTTGTCTTTCTGTGTTTGGTTTCTTTCACTTAACATGTCTTCCAGGTTCATCCATGTTGTCACACATAACAGGATTTCATTTCTTTATGACCAAATAATTTTTCATAGGGTATGCATACCACATTTTATTTGTCCATTCATCCATTACCAGACACTAAGGTTGTTTCCGTGTGTTGGCTATTGTATATAATGCTGCAATAAACGGTGGGGGGAGGGTAGTTTGCAGATATCTCTTTGACAAACTGATTTCATTTCCTTTGGGTATATACCTAGTAATGGAATTTCTGGATAATATGATGGCTCTCGTTTTAATTTTTTGATGAAACACCACAGTGTTTTCTATAATGGTTGTACTAATTTACATTCCCACCAACAATGTAAGGATTCCCTTTTCTTCACCGACCAGTTTTATTGCTTCACATCCTTGCCAACACTTGCTGTCCTTTGTATTCATTTTTTTTTTCTTTAATAGAATCCCAACAAGAATGAAGTGAGATCTCACTTTGGTTTTGATTTGCAATACCTTGATGATTAGTGGTGTTGAGCATTTTTTTCATATACCTGTTGGCCATTTATACCTTTTTTTGAGAAACGTTTATTCAACTCTTTTGTCCATTCTTTAATCAGCTTAATGTTATTTTGCTATTGAATTTTTTGAGTGTCTTACATATTCTGGATATTAACCCCTTGTCAGATGTCAGATGTATAGTTTGCAAATATTTTCCCATATTCTGAAGGCTGTATCTTCAATCTGTTGGTTGTTTCCTTTCTTGTGTAGAAACTTTTTAATTACATGCAATCCCATTTGTCTGTTTTCGCTTTTGTTGCCTGGGCTTTTGAGGTCTTATCCAAAAAACTTCTTGCTCAATTCTATGTCATAAAGTATTTTCCCCATATTTTCTTCTAGTAGTTTATAGTTTAGGATCTTCCATTTAAATCTTTAATCCATTTTGAATTGACATTTGTATATGTTGAAAAATAGAGATACAGTTACAGTTTCATTCTTTTGTATGTGGATATCCAGTTTTCCCAGCACCATTTAATGAAGAGATTGTCCTTTTCCCAATATGGGTTCTTTGCATCTATGTCAAAAATCAATTGGCTATAGATGCATAGATTTATTCCAGTGTTCTCTATTCTGTTCTATGTGTCTGTGTTTATGCCAATATCATGCTATTTCAATTACTATAGCTTTGTAGTATTATTTTAAAGTCAGATAATGTGACACATCCATCTTTGTCTTCTTTTTTCTCAAGATTTGGCTATTAAAGGTGTTTTATAAGTCCATATAAATTTCAGAATTTTTTCTGTTTCTTTGAAAATTTTATTGGAATTTGGATAGAAATTGCATTGAATTTTTATCTCTTTGGGAAATATGGACATCTTAACAATATTTTATTCAGTCCATGAACATGAGATATCTTTTCATTTATTTGTGTCCTCTTTAATTTCTTTCACCAATAGTTTCAGTGTAGAGGTCTTTCATCTCCTTGGTTTAATTTATTCCTAGGTATCTTATTTTTTTGGTAGTTATTGTAAATGAGATTTTTTTAAATTTCTTGTTCAGATAGAACTATTAGTACACAAAAATGCTACTAAATTTTGTGTGTTGGGGTTTTTTGTTTTTGTCCTGCAACTTTACTGAAATTGTTTATAAATTCCAAGAGTTTCTTGATGGACTCTTTAGGGTTTTTTGTATATAAGATTATGTCATATGCAAGCAGGGACAATTTGACTTCCTCTTTTCCAATTTGGATGCCTTTTCTTTCTCTTGCCTAGTACCTCTGACTAGGAATCTCAGTACAGCAGGATGAACATCTTAGATCTGAAAATTCAAAATCTGAAACCTTCCAAAATCTGAAACATTTTAAATGCTATTATGATGTTCAAAATAAATGCTTATTGAAGAATTTTAGGTGTTGGATTTTTAAAGTTGGGGTGCTCAACCAGTAAGTATAATGCAAACTTTCCAAAATAAAAACAAAATTGAAATCCAAAACATTTCAAGTCCCAAGCATTTCAGATAAGAGATACTCAGCCAATATGTTGAATAGAAGTAGTGAAAGTGGGCATCATTGCCATGTTAGAGATCTCAATGGAAAACTTTTACCCCATTTAATATGTTAGCTATGCATTTGTCATATATGTTCTTTATTGTGTGGAGGTACATCCTCCCATACTTAATATGTTGAGCGTTTTTACATGAAGAGATATTGAATTTTATAAAATATATTTTCTGCATTTACTGAAATGATAATATAGATTTTGTTCTTCTCTCTGCATCACACTTATTAATTTGGGTATATTAAACCATCCTTGCATCTCATCAAGTGTAATGAATCCCACTTGATTATAGTGAGTTATCTTTTTAATGTGCTGTTGAATTTGATTTGCTGGTATTTTGTTTGGGATAATTGCATCTATGTTCATCAGAAATATTGGTCTTTAGTTTTCTTTTTTGTTGTGTCCTTATCTGGTTTTTGTATCAGGATAATGATGGCCTCATAAAATGAGTTTGGAAGTATTTTCTTCAAATTTTTGTAATAGTTTGAGAAAAATGGTATTAATTCTTCTTTAAATGCTTTATAGAACTTATCAGTGAAACCATCATGACCTGGGCTCTTTATTTATTTATTTATTTATTTATTTATTTATATATTTAAAGTAGGAGATTTTTTATTACTCATTCGATTTTCTCACTAGCTATTGGTCTGTTCAGATATTTTATTTCTTTATAATTTAATCTAGATAGGTTGCATATGTCCAGGAATTTATCTGTTTCTTCTAGGTTGTTCAATTTGTTGGCATATAATTTTTCTTAATAGTCTATCATGATCCATTGATGTCTACCATGTATTTAAGTGATAAACAATGATGAACACATTTCTAACTAACACATGGGTAAAGGAAGAAATCACAATAGAAATTTAAAAGTATTTTTAACTAAATGAAAATACAATTTATCAAAATTTGGGGGCTGCAGCAAAGGCAGTGCTTAGAAGAAAAATTAAAGCATTGAATGATATATTAAAAAAGAAGAAAGATCTAAAATCAATTATCTAAGTATTTCCACCTTGGAAACTAGAAAGAGAGGAATAAATTTAAAACAAGCCAAAGACATTAAGAAATATCTTGCCAAAGATATTGGTGCAAATAAGCATGTGAAAACATGCTCCACATCATATGCCACCAGGAAAATACAAATTAAAACAGCAGTGAGATATAAATTCACATCCATTAAAATGGCAAAAATCCAGAACATTGACAACAACAAATGCTGATAAGGATATGGAGCAAAAGGAACTTTCATTTACTACTGGTGAGAATGCAAAATGGTACAGCCACTGTGGAAGATAATATAGTGGCTGTTTAGAAAACTAAACATACTCCTATCATACAAACATGCCCCCTCTCCAGCAATTATACTTGTTGGTATTTACCCAAAGGAGTTAAAAACTTATGTTCACACAAAAACCTACACAGACATTTGTAGCAGATTTATTCATAATTGCTCAAACTTGGAAATAACCAAGATGTCCTTCAGTAGATGAATGGATAAACACTATGGAACAGCTAAATAATAAATATTATTAAGCTCTAAAAACAATGAGCTATCAAGCCATGAAAACACATAGAGAAACTTTAAATGTATACATATTCTTAAGTGAAAAAAGTCAATCTGAAAAATCTAAATACTGTAAGATCACCATGTTATAAGTTTATGAAAAAGGCAAAACTACAGAGACAATAAAAAGATCAATGGTTGCCAAGGGTTATGAGGGAGAAGGAGATGAACAGGTGTAAAACAGATGACTTTTAGGGCAATGAAAATATTTTGTATAATACTATAATAATTGATTCATGTCTTGATACATTTATCCAAACCCATAGAATGTAAAGCATCAAGAGTAAACTATGGACTTCAGGTGATAATGATGTTTCACTATAGGTTCATTGACTGTAACAAATGTGCCTACACTCTGGTGTAGGATGATATGTATGGAAACAGGAGATATATGGAATACTCTGTGTTCAATTTTGCCATGAAATGCTGTTAAAAAAGAAGAGTCAATAGTACACTGAGTGTTATACTCTTATTCTGTGCTAGGCACTCAGTCACCAACCCTAGTTTTTGCCATTGTGTTTTTACTTTGTTTTGTTTTGCTTTTTAAGCTTTGAGGGAGGGGCAAGATGGCTAGTTGGGGGCAGCTGTCTCACTAAGAGGGTGTGAAAAGTGAATAAATGCTAGCTCTTCAGAGGACCATCTGGAAATCCATACTGAACTTCGTCAAGAAGACATCTGGGACCACGGAGAGCAAAGGGGACCAAGCCACGCCGCCTTCAGAATCAGCCTTTGTGAAACCAGGAAAGTATCTCCTACTAAGGGAATGCGTGAGTGACTGGTACAGTTTCCACATGCCTCCCACGAACCGCTGCAGCCCTAGTAACCGGAGAGACTGCGTCGGCCCTCCCCCACACCTCCCACACCCCTACCCACAAAATGCAGGAAGCTGCCCAGAAACTGGACACAGGCACTAATCAGGTCTATATGGAGCCTGAGGGATCCGGCTCCCTGTGAGAGCTGGTGACGACTACTGCCATCCTGCCACAGAGGGACCCCACAGGTCACTTTCTGTAGCCGTGGGATGTGCCTTGTGGACACGCCCCTCTCCCTCTCCAGCTCCCAACCAGGGCATCACTCCCACCTCAGAGGAGTGACATTACTGTATTTTCTCCTTCCGTGGAGCAGGGAGGGAACTAGAAGGTGGAGTACCTCTGCAACCCCTAGCCAGGCAGGACCCTGGCATTATGCGACAAAGGAATGATCCCATACAGGCAATGCTGCCCCAACCCTGCCTGACCACTATAGGGGCACCGAGCATCAGGGCCTCCCCCAACTGCCTGCCAAATGCAGCTGCTGTGGCTCCGCCCTCAGGTGGTCTGAGAAGCAAAGCGCCAGGGCTGGCAGGGCCCTGCCTTCGCACCTGTACAAAAGGAACAGCCTCGCCGAGGCTGAAAAAGGCGACTCCACCCCTGCCCTATCACTTTTTCCAGCTCTCAGGTGTGGGGCCTCCCCTTGATGCCGGCCACTCACAAGTGGGCAGGGAAGGGAAGCGCCAGTGCTCCCAGACAGCCAGGGCCCCTGACGCTTGTGCAGGAAGGCAAGGAAAGTCCCAACTCAGGAGGAAAAAGGTCGCCCCACTCCCACCTGATCACTCTTGATAGAGCAGTGCCAGCAGGTCTCCCTTGTGGATGCCATTCTGGCTGCGGCCTCTGCCCTTTCTACTGGCGAATCAGAAGGAAGTCACCTCCACAGCTCCCAACCAGCACCACAGCCTCCATCCCTGTACCCCGTGGGTCAATAAGGAAGCGAAGAAATGGGATGCTTCTGCACTCCAACAGGACCCACACCCAAATACACGCCCCACGACTTTCTACTAACCGGGGCCTCTTGTCACCACACAGCTACACCAACCTACCTGAACACCAGACAGCTGTGGATCAGGGCTTAGGTCACAGCCTCATACTCAGCACAACCACAGAAACACCCATAAGGGAAAAAAAAGTAAAAAGCAAGAAAACAATACAAACCATCTCCTCAATAACAGCAACTTCAACAAATTTAAAAAAATAATAAATAAAATAAAAGGAGAAGAGTCTGCCCCCACAGATGAAGAGGAACAAGCACAAAAACACTGGCAATCCCAACAGCCAAAACAATTCCACATCCACAGAGGATCCCACCAGCTCCCAAGCAGTGGATTCTATGAACTCTCTCTGATGACATAGAATTCAGAATATGAAAGACAAAGAGACTCAACGAGATCCAAGACAAAATGGACACCCAAATCAAACAGGCCAGGAAGTGAGAGCTGACTTGACCATTCTAAGAAAGAACCAAAGTACAAATTCAAATAATCTACCAGCAACGTTTTTTACACTCAGGAAAGACAATACGTAAATTAATATGGAAGCAAAAAAGAACCCGAATAGCCTAAGCAAAAAGAACAAAGCCAGTGGCATCACACTCTCAGACATCAAACTTTACTGCAAGGTGACAATAACCACAGCATTATGGTACTAGTACAAAAGTAGACACATAGACCAATGCAACAGGATAGAGAACACTGTGGGGGGGGCACTGAAATACAACCAACTCATCTTTCACAAAGTTGACAAAAACAAACATCGGAGAAAGAACACCCTAGTCAGCAAATGATGCTGGCAAAACTAGCAAACTACATGCAAAAGAATAAAATTAGACTCCTATCTATCACCATATACAAAAATTAACTGAAAATAGATCAAGGACTTAAACATAAGACCTCAAACTATAAAAATATTAGAAGCAAACCTAGGGAACACTCATCTGGACATCAGCCTAGGCAACAAAAGAAAATGCATTGAAAACTAAAATTTACAGGTGGGACCTTATCAAGTTAAAAAGCTTCTGAACAGCAAAAGAAAGCAGGGAAGGGATGCACCAGTGCTCCCAGAGAGCCAGGGCCCCTGACGCTTGTGCAGGAAGGCAAGGAAAGTCCCAACCCAGGAAGAAAAGACAATACGTAAATTAATAGGGAAGCAAAAAAGAGCCCGAATAGCCAAAGCAATCCTAAGCTTTATCTGGCAGGAGTGGGGCAGCCTTTCCTCACCTCAAAGAGACAACCCACAGAATGGGAGGCAAACCACAGAATGGGAGAACATTATTGCAAAGTATGCATCTAACAAATGTCTAATATTCAAAATCCATAGAAGCACAAATGAATCAATAAGAAAAAAACAAAGTAACCCCATCAAAAAGTGGACAAAGGACATGAACAAACACTTCTCAAATGAAGACATTCAAGGCCAACAATTATATTTTTAAAAGCTCAGCATCACTAATCATGAGAGAAATGCAAATCAAAACTACAACGAGATACCATCTCACACCAGTCAGGATGGTTATTATTAAAAAGTCAAAAAACAAAAGATATTGGCAACGCTGTGGAGAAAAGGGAATTTTTTTTGTTGGTGAGAATTTAAGCCAGTTCAATCCCTGTGGTAAGCAGTTTGAAGATTTCTCAGGGAACTACAAACAGAGCTACCATTCAATCCAGCAATCCCACATCTGGGAATATACCCAAAGGCACATAAATTGTTCTATCAAAAAGTCACTTGCACCTTGTATGTTTATTGCAGCACTGTTCACAACAGCAAAAACATGGAACCCACCCAGGAGCCCACTGATGGTGGACTAGACAAAGAAAATGTGGTACATATACTCTATGGAATACTACACAACCATAATAAAGAATGAACTCATGACATTTGCACCAATATGGGTACAGCTGGAGGACTTCATTTTATCACAAAAACAGAATTATCACAAAAACAGAAAACTGAATACCTCATGTTCTCACCCATGAGTACTAAACACTGAGCACACATGGGCACAAGGATGGGAAAACAGACAATGAGCACTGCTAAGAGGGGGAGGAGGCGGAAGAATAAGGGATGCAAAACCACCCATCAGGTACCATGGTCACCATCAGCAGCAGGGGAGGGCAAGCTCACAAAAAGCCTAAATCTCACCATCACATGTAACAAATATTCACATGTACCCCATGATTCCAAAATAAAACAAATAATTTTTTACCATGTTTCATAGGAAAAAAACTCAAATCAATAAATAGGTCTATTTTTAAAGTTTTTTTTTAAGCATGCCTATACAGCTACTTTAGTTTGCTCACGATTGGTGCATATAGTTGCTATACCACTTCATTAAAGGAGCTAATAAGTGACGCTGTTAGAGTGATGAAAGAATATTATTATGTAGATTATCACTGGTAACTATTTCAGGATGCAACTTGAAAAGCACCAGCACCTTATCTTTTGTGTCACCAAAGTCAATCTAAAGTGATAACTGTTCATGTTATCTTCATAAAATGTTTGAATGAAATGCTTTCCTGAAACATCTAATTATATCTCTTGAAAAATAGTTATTTTAAAAATAAATACATTAAAATCAGAATTAATAAACTTGAAGACATAGCAATGGGATCTATTTTAAATGGCACATAGAGAGAGGGACAAAACATCCAACTGGAGACATAGGACAAGTGCCTCTTTCACAAGAGGGTCTGAAAATGTAAGCAAAGCTGGTTCTTTGCAGGGCTGTTTGGAAGCCCAAACTGAGGTTCATCAGACAGATATCTGAGGTCGCTTCAAAATCAACCCTGGAGCAAGATCAGGAAAGGACACTTTACAAAGGTAGGAGTGAAAGGGAAACAGTTTACACACCTCTCACAGACCTTCAGCCCTAGCCGTGAGAGAGACAACCACAGCTCTGACCTCACCCCCCTTCCTATTCCATCCAAACTTAGGAAGCTACCCAGAATCTGAACAGAGGCACCTACTGGGTATGTGTGGTGCCCAGAGGACATCAACTACCAGTGAACCCAGCACCAGCTGTCACCAACCACTGCAGAGAGATCCAGTGGGGGACACTGCTGATATAGACTGTGCCACATAAGTGCTTCCCCCTCCCTCTCCCTGCAGCCTCTAGCTGGAGTGCCATGCCCACCTTGGAGACATCCTTTTCATTGCACCAGGACCTACCCCAAAACCAATTCAGAGCTGCAATCACAGCTTGCTCCCTGGAAGCGTCCATCACTGCCTTTTCCCATTCCACAGAGCAGGGTGGGAACTAGGAGGCAGAGCACCTCTGGAACTCCTGGCATGGCAGGCCCCTGGCTCCAAGGTGAGGAAAGGCTGCCCACTCCTGCCAGATAAAGTTTGAGTCTCTGAGCAGTGGGACTTCCCCCAGCCATCCTCCAATGGGGCTGCCGAACCATACCACTCATGGGCTATGAGGGGAAATACAGAAACTTCTCCAGCTAGACAGTGTCCTGCCTTTTGCTCCTGTGTGAAAGAAACAGCCTCACCCACGTGAAAGGAGGCCATTCTATGTCCACCTGGTCACTCATGCCAGAGTTGAGCCATGGGACCTCTTCTGTCCATCCACTGCTGATGTGGCCCCACCCATGTGAGAGCTGGAAGGGGAGGCATCAGAGCTCATGGAGATGCAAGAAACTCAGAGAATTCCTGGAAGATACATTGCAAAAAGAACCTCACCAAGGCATAGTTGTCAGACTATCCAAAGTCAACATGAAAGAAAATATTCTAAAAGCAACATGAGAGAAGTATAGAATCACCTATAGAGAAAATGACTTCAGACTAACAGCAGACTTCTCAGCAGAAACCCTACTAGCCAGAAGAAATTAAAGGCCTATTTTCAAGCTCCTTGAAGACAAAATGCCAACCAAAAATTTTATATCCTGCCAAACTAAGCTTAATGAATAAGGAAAAAGAGTCTTTCCCCAAAAAACAAACATTAAGGGAATTTATTGCTAGTAAACTAACTCTACAAGAGATGCTCAAGGAAGTCCTAAACATGAAAATAAAATGACAACACTCACTCTCATAAAAGGTTACATAAGTACAAAGCTCACAGAAGCATAAGCTCACAGATCTTATAAAGCAACTAACTACACATTTGACATCCCAAGGCAACTACCTAACAAAAATATGGCAGGCACAAAAAACCTTACCTATCAATATTAACTCTGAACATAAATGGCCTAAATGCCCCCACTTAAAAGATTCAAAGTGACAACTGGAAAAAATCCAACTATCTGCTGCCCACAAGAAACCCACCTACTGGCCAAAGATTCATTTACTCAAAATAAATGAATGGAAAAAAGAAATGTCACACAAATGGAAAATAAAAGGAAGCAGGAGTAGTCATCCTGATATCAGAAAACACACACTTTAAACAAGTAACAGGGAAAAAAAAAGACAAAGAAGATATTATATAATGATAAAGGATACAATACAACAGGAAGATTTAACTATCCTAAATATATATGTACCCAACATTGGAGCACCCAAACTCATAAAGAAAATACTATTTTACCTTAGAATACACGCTGATAGCAATACAAGACTAGTGGAGGACTTCAATACTCCACTGGCATCACTAGACAGATCACTAAAGCAGATAATTAACAAAGAAACATGAGGCTTAAACTGCAATATAGAACAAATGGACCTCATAGTCATCTACAGAACATTTCATTCAACAACTGCAGAATACACATTCTTCTTACCTTCAAATGAAACAGTCTCCAAAACTGACCATATGCTTGGCCATAAAGCAAGTCTCAATAAATTCAAAAAAATCAAAATTGTACCAAGCATCTTCTCAGAAGTTTTTTTGGAAAAAATTAGAAGTCAATGCTAAAATTAGACTACTAAATGAAAATGAGCAACTTGCTCTTAAATGACTATTGAGTAAACAATAAAATTAAGGCAGAAATTGTTTTAAGTGTTGAAACAAATGAAAATAAAGATATAATGTAGAAGAAAAAATAAAGAAAGATCAGGGCAGAACTAAATGAGATTGAGACTAAATAAAGATGCATCAATGAATCAAAAAGTTAGTTCTTTTTGTTAGGATAAACAAAATTGACAGACTGTTAGCTATACCAACCAACAAAAAAATAGAGAAGGCTCAATAAGTACAATCAGAGATGATTGTTGTGACATTCCAACTAATACCACAGGGAAAATAAATGATCCTGAGAGACTACTGTGAACAAACTGGAAAACCTAGAGGAAATGGATAAATTCTGGGAAACATACAATCTTCCAAGAGTGAACAAGGAAGAAATAGAAACCCTGAATAGATCAATAAAAAGCAATTGAATTTAATCATTAATAAAAAAAGAAAATCTTACACACACACACACACACACACACACACACACACACATACACACACACACACACAAAAGCCCAGGACCAGATGGCTTCACAGTCAAATTTTACTAGATGTACAAAGAAGAGCTGGTACCAATATTACTGAAACTATTCTAAAAACATCAAGGAGGAAACACTCCTTACTAATTCATTCGATTAAACCAGTATCACCATGACACCCAAATCAGGCAAAGACACACACACACACAAAAAGGAAAACTGCAGGCCAATATCCCTTATGAATATAGATGCAAACATTCTCAACAAAATAGCAAACTGAAATCAACAGCACATCAAAAAGATAAACCATCATTATCAAGTGGGTTTTATGCCAGAAATGCAAAGATGATTCAATATCTGCCAATCAATAAACATGAATCATAAAATAAACAGAATTAAAAACAAAAACCATATGATCATCTCAATAGATGCAGAAAATACATTTCATAAAACCAACATCCCTTCATGATAAAAATCCTCAAGAACCTAGGCATTGAAGGAACATATATCAAAATAATATAAGCCATATATAACAAACCCACAGTCAACATCTTAATCAATGGGGGAAAATTGAAAATATTCCCCCCTCAAAACTGGTACAAGACAAGAATGTCCATTCTCACCACTCCTTCTCAACATTGTACTGGAAGTCCTAGCAAGAGTAATCAGGCAAGAGAAAGCAATGAAAAGCATCCATACTGGCAAGGAGGAAGTCAAACTGTCTCTGTTTGCTGATGGCATGATTGTATATGTCGAAAAGACTAAAGACTCCTCCAAAAGACTTCTAGACCTGATAAATGACTTCAGCAAACTTTCTAAATACAAAATCAATGTACATATATCAGTAGTGTTTCTATACACCAATAATGTTCAATCTGAGAACAAAATTAAGAGTATATTCCATTTACAATAACCACAAAAAAAAAAACATACAAAATACCTGGGAATACATTTAACCAATAATGTGAAAGATTCCTACAAGGGGAACTATAAAACACTAATGAAAAACTGTAGATGACACAAACAAATGGAAGGCCATCCCAGCCTCATGGATTAGAAGAATCAATATTATTAAAATGATCATACTTCCCAAATAAATCTACAGATTCAACACAATTCCTATCAAAATACCAACATCATTTTTCACAGAAGTAAAAAAAAAAAAAAAGTTTAAAATTTATATGTAACCAAAACAGAACCCAAATATACAAGCAATTCTAAATAAAAAGAACAAATGCAGAGGCATCTCATTGCCTGACTTCAAATTATCCTCCTAGTAACTAAAACATCATGGTACTGATACAAAAATAGATAGCCCAATGAAGCACAACAGAGACCAAGAAGTGAAACCATATATCTACAACCAACTGATCTTCAACAAAGTCGACAAAAATAAACAATAGGGAAAGGACACTTTATTCAATAAATGGTGATGGTAAAACTGACCAGCCATATGCAGAAAAATAAAACTGAACATCTACCTCTCACCATATACAAAAATTAACCCAAGATGGATTAAAGACTTAAAAGTAAGACCTGAACTATAAAATCCTAGAAGAAAGCCCAGAAAAAAATTCTTCTAGTTATTGGACGAGACAAAGAATTTATGACAAAGATCCCAAAAGCAAATGTGACCCAAAAAATAGACAAATGGGATTTAATTAAACTTAAATGCTTCTATGCAGCAAAATCAATAATCAACAGAGTGAACATAAAATCTATAGAATAGGAAAATATATTTGCAAATTATGTATCAGAGGACTAATATCCAGTATCTACAAGGAACTTAACTCAACATAAAAAAAACAAACAGCCTATCAAAAAGTGGGCAAAGGATACAAACCGACACGTCTCAAAAGATGACACACAAGTGACCAACAAATATATGAAAAAATCTCAACATCATTAATCATCAAAGAAATGCAAATTAAAACCACAATGAGATATCATCTTACACCAGTTAGAATAACTATTATTAAATACTCAAAGAATAACAGAAGTTGGCACATTTGTGGGAAAAGAGAATGCTCATAAATGGTAGGTGGGACTGTAAACTAGTTCAGTGTCTATGGAAAACAAAATATTCATTGCAGCAGTATTCACAATAGCAAAGTCTTGGAAACAAACTAAGTACCCATCCACCTCTGACTACATAATAAAAATGTGGTATATATGTACCATGGAATATAACACAGCCACAAAAAAGAATGAAATCATATTATTTGCAGCAACATGGATGAACATAGAGAACATCATCTTAAGTGAACTAACTCAGAAAGCAAATTTTTTTTTTAAATGCATGTTCTCTCTTACATGTGAAAGCTAAATGGACATAAAGATGGAAATAATAGACACTGGGGACACTAAAAAGGGGAAGACAGAGAGGGAGGTTAGAGTTCAAAAGTTATCTATTGGGTACAATGTTCACTCTCTGGAGAATGGTTCACTTGAAGCCCAATCCCTACCAGTACACAATATGCCCATGTAATAAACATGCACTTGTATGCCCTGAATCTAAAATAATAAATAAATAATAAATTAAACTCTTAACAATATCTGCTTATAAGAGACATAAAGAAGCAGATTCAACAGTATTTACTACAATGAGAAATAGAAAAAAGAGCTAAATATTTATTAAACACTCACCATTCAAAACTTCAGGTCTTGGAACAAGGAAACCGCATAAACCAGCTACTAATATTCTAATATTAGTTGTTAAACAACTTAAACCTTAGTTTAGCCCAAACGATTTATTCAAGCATATGCCATTTATAATTTGTGTGGAAAAATTAAAGCAACTCCTTCTTTTAAAAATTAATTACATTTCACATTAAAAAAAAGTTTATCTAACTCTCTGTGTGACCATGTAGTATAGAAGTTAAGATCCTCAACTTTACAAGCAGGCAAACTTGAATTAAAAGCCTAATTTTCCACTGAATTTTGCCCAGCCTTAGACAAATTTGTCTAAGCCTCAGTTTCCTTATATGGGAAATGAGAATGATAATAATATCTACCTCATAAGATTATTATGAGAATTAGTTGAGATAATGCGTGAAATTTCTTGCTATAGAATAAGTATTCAAGAAATATTAGATATTATTATCTGGTCATTAAATCAACAAAAATGATTCTGAAATTTCTGTGAGAGAAAAATAAAGTTAATAATACAAGAAGTTGACAGAAACCTTTGGTACTTCAATAGTTGGTGTTATTGACTTTTTTCTTTCAGTATCTTTCTATTTCTAATGATTTTTTAAGTTTTATTTTATTATAGAAATGTGGGAAACAAGTAAGGATTAACTACACAAGTAGGCTGCTTGTAGGTGAAGTTTGGGCCTCCAACTGGTCCTCACTTCCCCTGGTTTGGGACCAAGTACCCTCTGTGTTGTTACATGCCCCCTCCTTTTCTCCCTTCCCTGGCAGTACCCAGAGACAGCAGATCCCTCCCTTATGCTTGAGTAAGAACATGCAGTATTCATTTCTTTGTTTCTGTGATAGATCACTAAGCAGGATGGTCTCCATCCAAACTCTATCCAATTTGCTACAAAGTTCATGATTTTGTCCTTCTTTATGGCTGTGTAATTCTCCATCATGTATATGTACCACATTTATCCAGTCCATTTTCAATCGGCAGTATGGTTGGTTCCATGTTTTTACTATTGTGAATAGTGTGGCTATAAACATGCCTGTGCTGATGATGTCTTTTTGGTAGAACAACGTGTGTTCCTCTGGATATATTCCCTAGGAGAGGGATCGCTGATCGTATGGAAGGTCATTTGTTCTTTTAGGAATCGCCACATTGCTTTCCCTAGTGGTTGAACTACCTTGCACTTCCATTACCACTGTAGAAGCATTCCTTTTTCTCCACACCCACGCCAACAAGAGTTGTTTTTGATTTATTGATGATGGCTATCCTTACTGGAGTTAGGTGGTTCTCATTGTAGGTTTACTTGCATTTATCTGATGATCAGTAAGGCTGAGAATTTTTTTCATGTATCTGTTGGCTGCTTGTATATTTTCTTTTGAAAGGTTTCTGTTAATGTCCATTGCCCACTTTTTAATAGGATTGTTTGTTGTTGTTGTTTTTCCTTTCAGCTCGTTTAAGTTCCTTATAAGATCCTGGATGTTAGGCCTTTGTCAGATACATAAATAGCAAATATTTTTTTCTCATTCTATGGATTGTGTCTTTACTCTCTTGATGATTTCTTTTGCTGTGCAAAACTTTTTCAGTTTGATGAAGTCTCACTTGTCTATCTTAGTTTTTATGGCATTCACTTTTGGGAATCTGGTCAAGAATTCACTGCCTACTCCAATGTGCATAAGGGTGTTCCCTATGTTTTCTTGAAGGATTCTTATATTTTGAAGTTTTATGCTCAGGCCTTTGATTCATTTTGAGATGATTTTTGTAAATGATGATAGGTAGGGGTCCAGTTTCCTTCTTCTGCATGTGGTAGCTAGTTTTCCCTGTACCATTTGCTAAATATGAACTCCTTTCCCCAGTGATTGTTACTGGTGATTTTGTCAAAGATGAGTTGGTTGAGAGTTCATGCTTTGGCTTCCAGAATCTCTGTCCCATTCCATTGGTCTATGTGTCTATTCTTGTACCAATATCAGGTTGTTTTAGTTACTGTAGCCTTGTAATAAAGTTTAAAGTCTGATCAATGTCTTTATTTTGTGTCCTACATTAACAAAAAATATGACCGATTTTTATTTTTAAATTTCCATATAACTCAATCTAGGAAAAATTCCCAGCAACGTTGTTAACTGGAAATGAAAGTAAATATTCTCCTTGAAAAAGAAAAAAAAAAAAAAAACTTAATTCACCAAGCAACCAAACCATCTTCATTAAGATATAGATTTGTGCTGTGCATTTTTATGTGATTTTATTAGCTTTTAAAGCATAAAAAGCAAAAATACATCTTCATTTTCAAAGCATAAAGTATACAAAAGAGGAAAAAGAGCCAAAAATATAAAACATCTATGATTTCATCATAAGAGAAATCTTGGTAAAATTTTTCTTCATAGATCTGAAATCTCCTTAATATATTTAAATGTTGCCTTTCTGGGGCTTTTGTTTTGTTTTATTTTGTTTTGTTTTTTATGTTTTATTTTAAAGATGTGGGGTACAATTCAGGATTAAGTATACAAGTGGACATTGTACAGGTAAAGTTTGGGCCTCCCTTTGGTCCCCACTTTGCCTGGTTTGAGATCAGGTATCCTTATTGATGTTGTGTCCCACCCCCATCCTGGCAGTATCCTACTACTGCCAGTCCCTTTCTTATAGTATTATGGTAAATGTTCAGGGCCCGCTTATGAGTGAGAACTGTGGTACTCAGTTCTTTGTTTCTGTGACAGATCACTGAGTATAAGATAGACAACTGGGACCTCATTAAACTGAAAAGCTTCTGTAAACCAAAAGAAACCATCAAGAGAGCAGTGAGACAGTCCACAGAACGGTAAAAATATTTGCCAACTGTATATCTGACAAAGGCCTAGGATCTACAAGGAATTCAAACATGCTGAAAAGAAAAAAAACAGTCGCATTAAAAAGTGGGCAAAAGATAGACACTTCTTAAAAGAAGATATACAGGCAGCCAACAGACACATGAAAAAGTGGTCAGCCTCACTAATCATCAGAGAAATACAAATCAAAACCACATTGACATACCACCTAACCCCAGCAAGAATGGCCATCATTAATAAAACAAACAACAACAGATGTTTTTGGCGAGGATGAAGAAAAAAAGGTACACTTCTACATTGCTGGTGGGAATGCAAACTAGTGCAACCTCTTTGGAAGACAGTGTGGGGATTTCTGAAAGAACTAGAAACTGACCTTCCATATGACCCAGCAATTCCCCTATTGGGAATATACCCAGAGGAACTCAAATCATTCTACAAAAAAGATACCCACACACTCATGTTTGTTGCAGCTCTATTCACAATAGCAAAAACATGGAACCAACCATGTTGCCCACGGAAGCTGGACTGGATTTTTAAAAGGTGGTACATATACACAAAGGAGTAGTATGCAGCCATAAAGAAAGACAAACATGGACTTCTCAGCAATTGGATGGATTTAGAGTGTATCATACTGAATGATCTATCACAGAAACAAAGAACAGAGTATCATATGTTCTCACTCATAAGCAGACCTTGAACAATTATCATAATACTATAAGAAAGGGATTGGCAGTAGTGGGAAACAGCCAGGGGTGGGAGGGGCACACCTCATCAACAAGGGTACCTGCATAATGAACATTTGTTTACCTAACCCGGAATTGTACCCCACATCTTTAAAAGAAAATATATCTATTTCAATTTTGCCTTTCTGGATTTTTTTTTGTTTGTTTATTATTTTTTATGTTTTATTTTAAAGATGTGGGGTACAATTCAGGATTCAGTATACCAGTGGACATTGTACAGGTAAAGTTTGGGCCTTCCTTTGGTTCCCACTTTGCCTGTTTTGAGATCAGTTACTCTTACTGATGTTGTGTCCCCATCCCCAGTCCCTTTCTTATAGTATTATGGTAAATTTTCAGGAACTGCTTATGAGTGAGAAATTGTGGTACTCAGTTCTTTGTTTCTGTGATAGATCACTGAGTATAAGATAGACAACTGGGACCTCATTAAACTGAAAAGCTTCTGTAAAGCAAAAAGAAACCATCAAGAGAGCAGGGAGACAGCCCATGGGAGACAGCCCACAGAATAGGAAAAATATTTGCCAACTGTATATCTGACAAAGGCCTAACATCCAGGATCTACAAGGATCTCAAACATGCCAAAAGGAAAAAAATAAACAGCCCCATTAAAAAGTGGACAAAATTCATGGGTAGACACTCCTCAAAAGAATATATATGGACAGCCAACAGCCTCCTTAATATTACAGTCACAATTTTCCCTGATATTTGGTGATTAAAAATATAAATTGCACATTGTAATTCTTAACTATTTCAAGCATATAACATCAAGCGCCATGTGTTTCTTTCTTAGAAATATAAAGCTCACATTATAACAACAAATAGAAAATGCAATACCTGAAAACTTCATGTGAGAAATGGACTGTTAAATATTATCCATTAAAAAAAATCAAATTATGTAAAGGAATTATACTTTCAACCTTAAGAGAGGTGATAAAAGAAATCATAATGCTACCACCTTTGAAGCAGATATTCAATTATAGGTAAGATTCTATGTGCCTTGCTCTCACAAAGTAAAGAGAAGATTCACATTTGCCAGAACATATGAAAATGAAAGCAACTGTACAAAAAATTATATAGTAATTGTTTTGTGTAAAAATGTTAAAAATAAGTAAAACATTTTTTATAATCTCTAAGCCTCATTTTATTTAAAAATGTGCTCATTGTTTATTTTTTACAAAAAAATTTAAAGCAATAGAAAAATAAATATGTGAAGAAATCTACAGGAATATTAATATATAAAAATTATAATCATGTTCTATAGGTTTTGAAATATATGTAAAATCAAAGTACATGACAATAAAATGATACCTTATAAGTTAGAAGGAAAAATAATTGAAGTTAAGGTATTTTGGGCTTCTTTTATCGTCCAAAAATTAGTTAAAAATGATCATTTTATTAAACTTTGATAAGTCCAGTAAGTAGAGTAGTTATTAGAAAAGTAGTGAGAGATTGTGTAATTATCAGGAAAAAATAAGAGGGACACTGGAATAATAAAAAAGATAATAACCCGAAAGAAGATAAGAAAGAAGAGAACAGTAAACACTGAATTGGTAATAAATTAGATAGCAAGTTATAATATATATAAGCTTGAATATATCAATAATTATGTTAAATAAAAATAAGTTAAATATTCTAGTTAAAACACCAAGCATATCAGGCTAAAACTTTAAAAACAGCATATGCTATTTACAAAAGATGCAACTTAATATAAGGTTACCAAAAGTTAAAGATATGCACTGAAAAATACACCATGCAAACACTGGAATAATAAAAAAGATAATAACCCGAAAGAAGATAAGAAAGAAGAGAACAGTAAACACTGAATTGGTAATAAATTAGATAGCAAGTTATAATATATATAAGCTTGAATGTATCAATAATTATGTTAAATAAAAATAAGTTAAATATTCTAGTTAAAACACCAAGCATATCAGTAGACCTATATTAATAGCAAAAATGTAGACATAAAGTCAAAAGAATTACCAAGGATGAATATAGGCATTTCATGATGATAAAAGGTCAATTTATCAACAAAACAATAATAACAGTTCTAAACTTCCATGCATCTAATAACATAGCCTCAAGATATAAAAATCAAAATTGATAGAATAAATCGACAATGCACATGTTGGAGATTTTAGCACACTCTCCCAGTAGTAGATAAAATAAGCAATTTTAAAAGTAAGAATATAAAAATTTGAGCACTATATCTATTAAAATTGACCAAATTGACTTATTTGAAATACTAATCTTGTAACTGCAGAATATACATTTTTTTCAAGTGCACATGAAATACTTAAGAAAATAGGTCCCATTCTGGGACATAAAGCAAATCTCAACAAATTTCAAATTAAAATAATAGTTTTGCACTCAGAACAGAGTGCAATTAAACTATCAATTAATAAAATATAAATTAATAATAAAGATAACGAGAAAATCTCCAGACCCTTGAAAATTTAAAATCTACTTCTAAATAATACATGGAATTGAGAAGAAATCACAGTGAAAATGGGAAATATTTAGAGCTAAATCATAATGAAAATACAGTATATTAAAATTTGTGAAGTGTCCTAAGATATTCTTGCAGGGAAAGTTATAACCTTAAATGAATATAAGAAGTAAAAATAATCAATAATCTAATCAACCATCTCAAAAATCTAGCAAGATAAACCCAAAGAAAGTAGAAGATTACAAATAATGAATTGAAAGCAGAAATAAATAAAAGATCGTTTTAAAAAGCGTAATAAATAGCCAGTCATAGTGGCACGTGCCTGTAGTTCCAGCTACTTGGAAGGATGAGGTGGAAGGATCACCTGAGCCCAACAGGTCAAGGCTGTGGTGGCTGTAAGCATCCCACTGCACTCTAGCCTGGGTGACAGAGTGACACTCCAACTCAAAAAAAAAAAAAAGGAAAAGAATAATGAAAATGATAAAGCCCAAGCAAAGTTGATCAAGGGGAAAATGAGAAGATCAAATCACCAATATCAGATATAAAAAGTAGATATTATAGAACCTAGATATTACAGAATCTAAAAATCCTAAAATGATATTATAAACAATATTATGTCATTAATTTTAAAATACAGATTAAATTGGCAAATTCATATAAAAACTCAATGACAAGCATAAATTGAATGGATTATAACAAAATCAACATAGCTGTACATACCATACATTTCAAGAAATGAAGCACTACCAGCAGTCAGAACCAATGTCCCTGATACACATCACTTTCCCCTTATTAAATTTTTCTTCTCCCCAAATATAACTAACTGCTGAGACAATACAGTTAATATAGTTTGGTTTTGCCTATTTTTTTTAATGTTTTAATCAATATTTTTATTATGGTTTTGTGGGGTATAGTTAAGGGTTAGGTGTACAATTACGTTTCATTCAGGCACGCTGTTGATAAGAGGTGTTT
>NW_007253955.1:69074-69793 GCF_000164805.1 Carlito syrichta
TGGATGTTCAAGGTCCATTATATGAGTGAGAACATGTGATACTCGGATCTTTGTTTCTGTGAGAAGTCACTCAGTATTATAGACTCTAGTTCCATGCAGGTTGCTGCGAAATTCATGATTTTGTTCTTTTTTATGGCTGCGCAGTATTCCATCGTGTATATGTACCACATTTTTTTAATCCAGTCCTCTTTTGATGGGCAGCATGGTTGTTTCCAGGTTCTTGCTATTGTGAACAACGCTGCAATAAACATAGGTGTGCAGGTATCTTTTTTATAGAGCGATTTGTGTTCTTCAGGGTATATTCCCAGTAGGGGGATTGCAGGGTCATATGGAAGGTCAATTTTTAGAGCTTTTAGGAATCGCCACACTGCTTTCCACAGAGGTTGCACTAGTTTACACTCCCACCAATAGTGTAGAAGTGTTCCCTTTTCACCACACCCTAATGGGACCTTATTAAACTGACAAGTTTCTGCAAAGTCAAAGAAACCATCAAGAGAGCAGGGAGACAGCCTACAGACTGGGAAAAAGTATTTGCCAACTCTAGGTCTGACAAAGGCTTAACATCCTGGATCTACAAGGAACTGAAATGTACTGAAAAGAAGAAAACAAACAACCCCATTATAAAATGGGCAAAAGATATGAACAGAGACTTCACAAAAGAAGACATCCGAGCAGCCAACAAACACATGAAGAAATGCTCAACCTCACTAATCATCAGG
>NW_007253955.1:69813-86887 GCF_000164805.1 Carlito syrichta
TTTTTGATTTATTGTAGAGCTGAGGTCTCGCTGCCCAGGCGGGTCTCGAACCCGCGGGCTTAGGCAACTCACTCACCTCAGCCTCCCAAAGGCACGGTATTACGGGCTGAGCCACCGAACCCGGCGGTTTTGCCTATTTTTTAGCTTTATATAAATTAAATTACCTAGTTTGTGTTTGGGGTGTAACTCTTCACTTACTTAACATTGTATATGTGAGATTTATTCACAGTATCTGTAGTTAAATTTCCTTTCATTATATTTTATACAAATTATAGATGTCATACATATGATATCTATTTTCCTTTTTAGATAAATTCTCACTCTGTTCCCAGGCTGGAGTGCAGTGGTGTAATACCAGCTCACTACCGCCTTAACATCCTGGACTCAAGCCTCAGCCTCCTTAGTACCTGGGACAACAGGCATGGGCCACCACACCAAGCTAGTTTTTTTGTTTGTTTGTTTGTTTGTTTGTTTTTGTAGAAATAAGGTCTCATTATGTTGTCCAGGCTTGTCTCAAACTTCTGGGCTCAAGCAATCCTCCTGCCTTGGCCTCCCAATGTGCTGAGGCATGAGTTACTGCAACTTGGGACTTCTATTTTTCTTTTAACAGACATTTGGGTTATTTTCAGATGGGAGCTAATATTAATAAAGTAACTATGTATATTAATATACATATCTTTTGGTGCAAATACGGATATATTTGTGTTAGGAATGTGTCTAAAAGCAGAATTGCTGGGCAATGGAATATGTGTATGTTCACCTTTTATAGTGAATGCCAAACAATTCAAAGTGTGGTTGTTCTTATTTATACTCCAACAAGAAGTTCGTGAGAGTTTCAGTCTATATTTTCACTAATATTTGGATTGTCATATGCTTAAAAATATCTCCTCTCACTCTGTGAGTTGCTTTCTCAATCTCAATTTTATTTATGATGAACAGCATTCTAGATTTTGATACAATCCAATTTATCAATCTCTTCCTTTATGATTCATAAAAATTCTGCTTTTTGTGGATCTGTACAGGTATAAAAACAGTGCTGTAAATATTTCCAGGTGGTCAGAGTTAACATGAAGGTCACCCGATGATCACAAGTTACCGACCCCTCATTTTGCCAGAAGGCCCTGCAATGGAGAGGGGAGGGGAATGAGAGAGAATTAGGCCATCTTTAGAATGGACTAAAAGAATGGAGGCAATTCAGATATTTGTAGTGAGGGAATATGATACAGTTCTCTTAAATGGTAGGAGAAGCATTATAGATAATTCCTCTTTATTCCCAAACATTCAGAAATGACCAAGTGTATTCAAGTCCTGTGCCTTTATTGGCATCCAGTAACCCTCTTGGAAAGAAAAGTCTTCCTTGTTACAATCTCACATTCATACATTGCTACTTCCTTATGTGCCTATTTTTAAAAGCATCCCCTCCCCCAGCTTTATGCCATCTCTCAACCTGTTTCCAGGGGTTATCTCCAAATGAACAGAGTAGAGTAACTGTGCCCAGTAGGTACAGAGACACAAAACGAATATCCTGAAACCTTTGTCATGTGGAGCTGAGGGATATGTTAGCTGTTTTCTCGCCGTGATTGTTGGGCTATTTACCTAATGTCAGAGTCATAAAATTCCATAGCCCAGATAGGGTGTACAATACCCAAAACCAAGCCACCCTACCTGAGTTCCCCATAGCATTCCCAGGACAGTGCTTACCATAATTCTCTAACTGAAAACTTACTACTCAATGGTCCCCGTTGTAGCCTTTGTTCAATTTATTATCAAATTATCCCCAAAGTTGAGTTGAAGTCTCTGTCCCTATAATTTATATTCATTAACTAATTTATCAACTTAATTATTCAATGAACCATCACTGATCACTTACTAAGTGCTAGACTCTCCATTAGACTAGGACACTCAGTTGACAACCTCACAGAACTTAAAATATAGTTAAAGAGACCACAAGTACTTCAAGCATAGTTGGCTAAGGGGGCCTAGATGACAGGCCTTCAAATTAAACTACCTGACCAAGGAAAGTGTCCTTGAAGAGGGAATAGATGAACAAACTTTGAAAGCTAGTAAAGAGTTAGCTAGATGAAGAAGGAAGTTGGGGAGGGCACCAAGAGGAATGGCAAATACCAACACATACATGTGTCAAATAACTCAACAGACTTAAAAGAGCAGATCTTTGCTATGGCCTGAATGAAGTGGTGATAGGAATGTGGGTGAGCAAGGCCAGGCAGAGAGACACACATCTTGTTGGAGGTGGATAAACAGAAAGACTCAAGAGGATGGTACAATGATCTTGCATCTGATAAGTATGTGATAGGCTTAATAATGGACCCCACAGATTTTTACATACTAATTTCTGAAACCTGTGAATGTTACTTTATATGGCAAAAGGAAATATGATGTGATTAAATTAAAGATCTTGAGTTGGGGAGGTTATCTTGCATTATCCTGGTGGCCCTAAATGCAATCACAAATGTCCTTATAAGAGGGAAGTAAAAAAGATCTGATTACAGAAGAGGGGAAAAAAGCAACGTGATGATGAAAGCAGAGATTGGAGTGATGTGCTTTGAAAATGGAGGAAATAGCCATAAGCCAAGGAATACAAGAGGCCACTGGAAGCTGAAAAGGCAAGGAAACAGATTCTCCCCTCAGAGGCTCCAGAAAGAACCACTTCTGCTGACACCTTGAAGCTCTTCTTGTATCTCCTCCTTTATTCCTAAACTTCTCATATCCAAGAGGTTTGCTGGGAATCTCCAAGAGCCTATCTAGATATTCCAAACTCCCAGGCACAGGAAATTTCAGATGTTTCCAAGGAATGGAGATGATGATGCTGGAAGTCAGGAGTCTGGGGGAACTGTAATGAGGATTCTTAGAACAAAAACCAACATTTGCCCAAGCCCTATATTTTAAAAAGTTGTTTTAGTATTGGAGTAAGCTGTGTCAGTATACTTACATATTACATAAAGCTCTCTCAGAAAACCTTTGAATTCTGAGACTCATGTATCATCCCATTTTATAAGTCATTGTCTAACAATGAACAGACATGCTTCTGTTTAGTACACAGAAAAAATTTTCTAGGGAACCAGAAATCTGACAGTATCACACTCACACACACACACACATGTGGACACACACAGAAAAAAAAAGAGGGGCTGAGATTGTAGTCCTACTACTCAGGAGGCTGACGTGGGAAGATCGCTTAAACTGAGAAGTTTGAGGCTGCAGTGAGCTATAATCCCCCCTCCCCAAAAAAGGAGAGAAAGGTGGGGCAGGAAAGGTGGAAAGCAGGATAGGAGAAGGAGGAAGGGAGAGCAGTTGGAAATTTAATTAAACTTTCGCCAGAAGCCTTTCTTGACACTGCTCACCAGCCTGCACTTTCCACACTAGTACAGATTTATGACTCCATAAGAGAAGGGAATGGGGAAAGGGCAGTTCCACCTCATAATGGTATCAGAGACTCCTCCCTTTCTATTTACTGGCTGTGATGCAATATCTAAGCTTTATAAAGCAAGCTAGTGGCTATCCTTTCCAATGCCTCACTCGGCACACACTCTGTCACCCAAACAAGCATCCATTGAGGAAAATGAACACACTGCTCCTCATGAGCTTATCTCTTCTCTACCTCAAAGAGGGTAAGTTTCAACAATAGGGGTGAAGGGAGGCTTCTTAGGGGTGCTAAGTTCTAAACCTCTACTCTCCAAGTCTCACTCAAATGTTGCAACTAAAACCTGAAGACTCAATACAACCTGAGTGTCTGAATATTGGAGAGATCACATATAATATACTAATCAAAAAGAAAATGTGCTAACTGCAGGAAAACAAGACAGCAATTTTCAGACCTCATATTTACTGATTTTCATTCATACTTACCCTATTTTCATTCCTACTTTCTTGATACACTTTTCTCCCTTATTCTCTCCTATACTCTCTCAGTTTTCTTTTCCCCTCTTGCTCCTTCTTCTAAGTGTGTTTTACATAGTTCTGCATTACACCTGACCATTAAACACTGGGATTCCTCAAGTCTTTATACTATCCACTCATACTTTCCCCACGTCAACTACCAACTTCCACAGCTTCAGTTGCAATCTATATGCTGAAAATATCCAGTTTTATATATCTAGCCATATTATTCTGAGTTTCAGTCTTGCATCAACAATCGCCTACTACACTTGGAAGTCATTCTTGAAACATCTCTCTTCCTTATCACTAATCAAAAATAAATGAACAACTCCTATGCTTTCTACCTATGAAATGTGCTGCAAATATGATTATATTTCTACCCTATATTTCTATCTCAATTCCTTTTGACACTTAATAAGAAATGATAAACCATAAAAGTATTACAAGAAAATGCAGAATAATTTATATATAAGCTTAAAAATGAGAATGACCTTTATAACTATGACTCAAAATCCAGAGTTTTTCAAAAAAGATTGGCAAATTTGACCACATAAAAATCAAAATATTTTTCATGGCAAAAAGAAAAAAAAGCAACTCATACCACAGACATATAGGTAATATTCCTAGTATGCAATGTCCCCCTTTAAAAATTTATAAAAAGAAAAAGGCCAACAACCTAATAGAAAAATGGGTAGAATATATAGATAGTTCACATAAGAGGAAATTGAGGCCAGGTTCAGTGGTTCAGCCTGTAATCCCAGCACTTTGGGAGGCCAAGTTGAGTGTAGAATGCCTGAGCCCACAGGTTTGAGACCAGCCTGGGCAACTTGTAGACCTTGTCTCTACAATAAATCAAAAATTAACTGGGCATGGTAGCACACGCCTGTAGTTCCAACTTCTTGGAAGGCTGGGGCGGAAGGTCATCGGAGCACAGCAGGTCAACGCTGGGGTGGCAGTGAGTGTGCCACTGCACTCCAGCCTGGGTGATGGAGTGAGACTCCAACTCAAAAAAAAAAGAAAGTGGAATGTCTATTAAAATATACTAAATTTCACTCATACTAAGTAGAGTATAAATTAAAAGAGCACTGAAATACCATTTTTCACCTATCAGATTGGCAACATCCAGAAGTTTGACAACATACTATAGTATTGAAGTTGTAGTGAGACAAGAATTTTTCAAGCATTTGTAGCAAAAGTTTAAATTACTTTAAGTTCGTTACATCTCCTCTGGAGGACAATTTGGCAATATCTATCAAAATTACAAATGTGTTTACTTGTTGCTCATCATTTCTTCTTGTATAAAATTATCTTACAGATATGCTCACACACAAGTGAAATTATATGTTTAGCACTGTTTATTGCAGTAAAATATCAAAAAGTGCAAAAATTTAAATGTTCATAAATAAGGGACTGGTTAATTAGAGCATGGTACACCTCTACAGTGGAATACTATGCACTTAATATGCATCATTCCAAAAAATCAAAGTGCGGAATACGAATATTATACTACCAATGATGAAAAAGGGTAAAAAGGTACATGTATACATTTATATTTGCTTGAATACTTCAAAACAATCTGCAACATATTTTAAAATAAATACAACTGATTTTCTTTATTTGGCTGATGAAAACTGGTAGCCAGGTAGCAGAAATGAGAAATCAACTTTTTACTATATTTGTTTTATATTACTTATTTTCTAATTACATTAAAATGCTACCTATCTTTACAAAGTGCATTTTTAAAATGTTGAAGTTGGAGATACAGAGAGATTAAAGATCAAAGAGACAATTTCTTTGAAGAGAGTTGTCCATGCACTGTGCAGCCTATCCCCGACTCCTATGAGAGAGAGAAAGGGTGTCCTCACCTGAAGCCTTGTGAAAGGTGCTTCAAGGATATCACTTTTAGAGCTTGGTGGCATCCCCTCGTGTTCAGGAGGCACAGTGGACTGGAAGAATCAAAAAGTGAGAAGGAGGCTGTGACTACAGCCCTGAAATGGTAGAACTGAGAGATAACTGAACTACATTGGTAGCGAGCAGAGAGAATATATAAACATTCCCATGGATCAGGTCTGGGCCATGCCACATAAATCAAGCCAGGCTTGAGATATTTGAAATCCTAATCAAGGGGGACTGTGGAGGAAATGAGGTATCCCAGCTAGAAATGAACACTGGCTTCCTACAGCCAAGAGAAAATATAACCACCAGCTAGGGGAAATACACTGCCCATGATACAGCAGTAGAGTGGAATGTTTTTGTGAGGGAAACTCTAAAGAACCCACAAATGTTCCCCCAAAAAAAAGAGCCAGCTTTTGCTAACCACTAAGTCTAAGATAACTTAGTGGTTTTAAATAACGACCATAGCCAAAGATGATGGCATTAGAGCCAGTCCAGTGAAATCTTTACTGTCCTTTACCTGTTTCCCTCCCTCATACTAACTCCCTCACATGAACTGAAAGGGGTCAGAAACTATGACTGGGTAAGCCTGGGTTAAGCCAGGGGTGAGTAGGAGGAAATAAAGACAGGCAAATAGAGAAAAATGTCAAATCCACCCACTCCCATTCATTATAAACATCTAAGCAAGACTGATCTACATGTTGGTGCATATGTATGTGCATGTGTGTGGTGTGCATGGCTATGTATGCAGAGAGAGGGGGGTTTTGGTGAGAAACTTGGACTTTTAACGAAATAGAGCTAGTTTATTATCACCACATTGGACTCAACACATTAATTACTACACCAAGATTATTCTTATGCCTAAAAGTAACGGCAAAACTTTTTTTTTCTAAAAGTATATAGAGAAGCTATAAAACTTGCCTGAAATTGCCTCCAGGACTAGGAGAACAAGCTTTAGAAAGATTTGAATGGGTAGTAGAACATAAAAGTAAAATTGTTTTTTCTTTTGCACTTTTCAGGTCCCATGTTGACCTACTAGATAAATATAAATAGATCAGATCATTCCCTGCTTAAAATTCTTCAACAGATTCTCATTGCTCATAGAATAAAAATCAAATTTATTTGGCCTGTGAGGACTTCGGGCATGTAACCTCTGCCCACCTGCCCAGCCATGTCCCATAGTACAACTCACTCCATCCTCTGTGCCCCAGTTACAGTAGCACCTTTGTTCCTCAGTGGACAAGTTTCTTTGCACTGTTGTTCACTCTGAATGATGTGTTCAGTCTGCCCACACCATACCACCCATTTACCTGGCTGACTTATTTATCACCAGGCCTCAGCTTACATTCTACTTCCCAAGGAAGTCTTCCTTGGCTCTCTAAAATAAGTTAGTTCTTTTCTCTTAAATGTTCTCATTGCCTGTTTAACTGTTCCTTGATATCACAGTACAATTGTACTTAATTATTCATAGGGTTATTTTGTTCAGTGTCTGTCTCCCCGAGATGTATGGACTAAGGAAAAACACTTGTCTTGTTTATCTTTGCATTTACAGAACCTAGAACAATGTCTAGAATGTAGAACATGCTTAAAAAAATCAACTAACGTAATCCTTTCTATCTAAACAAGAGGAAAAGGGAAGGATGTCCACTTTCACTACTATATTCAACATTGCTGAATGAATGAAAAATGAATAAACTCTAGAGTTATGCAAAGGCAACTGGATTTATCATTAGGAATTCACTAGCAACATTTATGAGGATAGTCTTAGTAGAATAGTGAGAATAGAATTTAGAATTAAGAGAAACCACAATACTATTCCCAAAATCTGACATAAGTCAATAGCACTCATTTGGGCTCTATATAAATTATGATTTTATAATCTTGGAGTACCTGTGATGAAGATTGAAAAACCTGTTCCCTTTCCCCCACCATCACCACAACTTGGTCCTTTCATCTAAATTATCCATAAGGGCTCTAACATCATCTCCCTATCCTGCATCTTCTCTCCTCTTACTTCCTGGTCACAGGCACTGCTGGATCACCTCTCTCTGCTTGGTTGCAGATATTTCCTTAAAATAGGGAAAGGTCAGGCCAAGCCAGATGGTGCCATCAGCAGAGGGTGTAATCTCAGTCCACTTTGAACATGGCGTTTTCATTCCTGCCTGGGTTCTTTCATGCCTCTGTGTTCTTCCTCATTATGATTCCCCATCTGGAACACCTTCTCTTTCCATCCCCTCACCTACCCAGTCCAACCTATATCTCTAGAGCCAACTCAAGTCCTTGGCTAAAATATTTCCCTATTTTCCCAGCCCACAGTAATCTGCTTATTACTATACTCTTAATCTGCATCACATGATTTAAATGTGACTATACATTATCTTTGATGTTCTCTAATATTTTACATGTTCTTCTTGCCCTCAAATATAAGTGAACCCTATCGAGGTCACAGAGCCTGTGTCTTATCATTCTGTTTATCCACCTCATAGTTTAACTCACAAGGCTAAGTTAAACAGGAATTCTATAAATGCCAGCTAATGGAGTAAGTGGACCGTATAGTCGTTATGCTATCCTATAGCCCCTTACTGATGCTGTGAACTCATTTTCCCATTCCCAGGCAGTCCAGCCTGAATACCCTATTCTCTCTACCCTGCAGTTATGGGTCTCAGGTGTAATACCTGCACAACGACAAAAGAATGGAAGTGTACGGCAGGCCAAGGCACTTGCGTTGCAAAAAAAGATGAGTTATGTTCAACCACATCCTACTACAGTGGTAAGTGGGGCCAATGCAGATTCTAAAAATGCCTTCAAAGAACAATCATCCTTGCTAGTGCCTAGGATAAAGAACTTAAAATCATTTAACCCTGCTAGGTGATTAGGCAAGAAATAAACATTGGGCAGCAAGCAAGGGGTAATTCCCAACTTTCCACTGAGGAGCTTGGTGTCCAAAGTCAGGTAAGGTGGAGATTGGGAATATGACCCCAAGGATCCAGAGAAGAAGATGCTGAGTTTCAGTAAATTACAATTAAGATAATCTCTTCTAACACTTATTACAGACTTCTTCATTTTTAGGAGAGAAACATATGTACTCAGAGCAGAGGTGTAAGTACAAGTGCCGTGAAGAAGTGTCTTCCAAAGACAACATGTTGACGGCGACACTGTGCTGTGACAAAAACTTCTGTAACATCTTTTAAAGGAGGTCAGAAACTTGCAGAGGATCATCTTTTGTTCAAGATCCAGAATCAAACACCAACCAGTATGAGCTGCTTTCTTTCCTACACCAAATTTCCACATTGGCCTAAAGACCCTAGGGATAGCAACAGGGACTGTGTCCTCATTGCAATGAAGGGCTCCCCCCATACCACCACCATTAGACCCTTAAAATCATGAGCATTGCAAAAAATACCCCATGAGCTGTACTTACCCTTTTGTCTTTTGCTTTCTGGTTTCTGATTTTTCTTTCTGTAATAGGTTGAATAATTGCCCCCCAAATATCTTTACATACTAACTTCTGGCCTGGCAAAAGGGCCTTCTAAGATGTGATTAAGTTAAAGATCTTGAGATGGGGAATGTCTTGTATTATCCAGTGGGCCCTAAATGTAATCACAAATGTCCTTATAAGAGAAATGTAGAAGATTTGATTACAGAAGAGGAAAAGATGTTGTGACTATAGAAGCAGAGATTGAAGTGACATGCTTTGAAGATGGAGGAACAAGCCAGAAGCCAAGGAATCCAAGAGGCCACTAGAAGCTGAAAAAGCAAGGAGATAGATTCCCCCCAGAGCCTCCAGAAACGAGCCCAGCTGACACCTTGATTTTAACCTTATATGACTCATTTTGGACTTCTGGCCTCCAGAACTTTTAAGAGAATAAATTTGTGTTGTTTTAAGTCACTAAGTTTGCAATAATTTATTACAGCAGCAATGGGAAACTAATACAATCCCAATAAACTTCTAGGAATTAAAATTGTTGGTGATCCTGTCTACCCAGGAATCAGTCTAGGTGACAACAGTATCCACTGCTCGGGGCCTAGTGTGACCTGCAAGAATAGATGAATGCAGAGCAAGCACTATGAATGAATAGGGAGAGAAATACATGAATTTCAAACCTCACAACATGCTGCAGACAATCCTTCAGGTATGTCTGTGTTACAAACGGTGCCTCACCACTTTCCAAAGCAATCAAACATGTTGTTCTAATAGCTGGATTTATCTGTTCCTTATTAGTTCATACACTCACTGAAATTGTTTTACTAGTTGATGTCTCCTTCTTAAAACTCTCCTCACTTAGCTTCTATGACTATACATTTGTAGTTCTACCTCTGTGAAGACTTCTATGGCAGGGTTTCTAGGGATATTGTTTTGATTTATTATTTTTATGCTGTTGTTTTAATATCCAGGCCCTTCATCTATGTGAAGGCCTCCTTTGTGATATGGTTTTAAGTAAAGATTCATTTTTCTCCATAGAGTGAGTCAGATTTTCTAACATCATCTGCTACAAAAATTTGTCCTTTCTTCATTGATTTGTGGTATTATTTTATAATACTTGTATATTAAAATGGAAAAAAAATTACTATTTTCTCTACTATACTCTCTCTCACAGAATGCTCCCACTTCAGATGCCTATCACAAGTAACCTATACTTCTAGTGACAGGTTATAAACTGGGGGCTCCCACAACCACTTCTTGAGTTTAATTAATTTGCTAGAGAAACTCAGAATTCAAAGAAACACTTTACTTACATTTAGCCATTTACTATAAAGGATATTACAAAGGATACAGGTGAACAGCCAGATGGAAAAGATGCCCAAGGCAAGGAACGTAAGAAGGGATATGAAGCCTCCATTTCCTCTCTGGTCATGTCAACCTTGATGAACCTTCATATATGTTCAGCTATTTGAAAGCTCCCTAAACCCCATCCTTGTAAGTTTTTGTGGAAGCTTCATTACATAGGCATGACTGGTTACACCACTGGTCATTGTTGATCATCTAAACTTGCAGCCCTTCACCTCTCCCTGGAGGCCTGGGGTTGGGGCTGAAAGTCCCAACCCTCCAACCATGCCTTGGTCTTTCCTCCATCCCACGCCCCCCAGACTGCAACCAGTCATCTCACTAGCACTCAAAAAGACACTCCTATCATTCTTAGGAACTGTGTACCAGGAAACCAGGACAAAACACACACACACACACACACACACACACACATACACACACATATGTATATACACCCATACATATATATACACACATATATGACCTATTATAAAACCACAGTATCACAATTATCATCCCTATTTTATAAGTGAGAATACTGAGTCAAAGAGAAGTTAAGTAACATGCCCTTGTCACAAACTAGGAAGTAGAGGAACCAAAATCGAGCAAAGATAATGTGACACCATAATATGAGCCTACACTCTTTACTGTGTCATAAACAAAGTTTATGAGAGGCCATTGTTTGGACTAGCCTCCCAAGAGTCCTAACCAAACCAGAATGAAGTCACTCATGTTAAGTGCCACATAGTCAAACTGAACTCTAAAATGGGTCAGGTTCCCCAAATCAGGAAAATCACAAGAATCAATCAGAAGAGACCCAGTTTACCTAAGCCAGCATGATAAGAAAGCCCCCTCTGCTTTAACCCTATAAGGAAAGAATCTTTGAACAGGCCAGTTCACCTTTTGTTCCATTTCTGCTTTCTTTAACCCTTTTCTGCCTATAAAGCCAAACTTCTCTGCTCAAGTCATCTGAACACTCATTCTATTTTACAGAATAAAGTGCTGCCTGATTCTATAATCACAAATAAGAGCCAATTTGATTTTTAAACTAAATTTGCTGTAATTTTGTCTTTTAACAGCCATATCCTGTCTTATTATTAAGTGTTACTGAAAGAATTTAAGGATTAAATAATTAGGGCTGAATTAGTGAAACTGGGGGGTTAATTTGATCATGTCTGCCTGCCCTACTTATTTTTGGTCACCAGCTTTTTTTCCCCTCTTTTTCATGAAGCTGAAGGCCACAGTAGCTGAAGGCCTCACCACTGAACACAGAAACTTAACTTTCATTGGCTACTTTATAGGTAACATTCATAGGTCTCCATGGTAATGGTCACTTCATCTGTTTTTTGGGAACTTAGGCCAGCTCCTGTTCAATTCAAACTGGTCAAGACCACTGACCTTTCAACTAGGCCTGCACAAATGCCCAAGGGGTGGCCTTTTGCAGTCAGAGAGACAAAAACTCCACCCTCAGATCATGCTAATATCACCATTTTCTGTACATACATCCTATAAAATGCCATGAACTCTGACTACACTCGCACAGAATAAACCTGGTACTTTTTCACCCCTGTCAATCACCTCTTCCTATACCTTAGACCACCCCATTTCCCTAATCCATAAATATCCCTAAGTCTGCTCTTCAGGGAGGGAGATTTGAGACTGTTCTCCCACCTTCTCACTTGGTGCACTTGAGAATAAATCTTTTCTCTTTTGCAAAACCCATGTTATAGTGATTAATTTACTGTGTGCAAGTAGAACAGTCCTGGACCTGACCAGTAACACAAGTAATTGCAGTCGTAAACAGAAAATGGAAGAGAAAGAAAACTTTACTAGGGAACAACTGATAGAATAGAATGATTATTAGATACATAAGGATATTTATGTCTTTTTTATTTATTTATTTCAATAACTTTAGGGGATACAAATAGTTTTTTGTTACATGGTTGCTTTGTATTGTGGCAAAGAAGTCTCTGCTTTAAGTGTACTCACCACCCCCACCTGTGCACATTGTACCCAATAGGTGATTTTTCCTTCCTCCATTCCTTTCTCCCCTCCCCCTTCTGAGTCTCCAGTGTCTATTATTTCATTCTCTATTCCTTTGCAGATCCTTTGTTTAGCTCCCACTTACAAGTGAGAGCGAACGGTGTTTGGATTTCTGTTCCTGAGTTAGTTCACCTAGGATGTTCTCCAATTCCATCCAAATTGCTACAAAAGTCATTTTTTCATTCCTTTTGATAGCTGAATAATATTCCATACTCACTTTTTTGTCACATTATCCACTGATCGGTTGATAGGTATTTAGGTTGATTCCACATCTTTGCAATTATGAATTGTGCTGTGATGAACATGCGGATGCAGGTGTCTTTTTTATATAACAACCTCTGTTCCTTTGGGTAGACATCTAGTAGTGGGATTGCTGGGTCCAATGGTAGATCTTTTAGTTCTTTGGGAAATCTCCATACTAATTTCTACAGAGGTTGTACTAATTTGAACTACCACCAACAGTGCATAAGCATTTCCCTTCTCCACATCCATGCCAGCAGCTGTTGTTTTTTTATTTTTTAATAATGGCATTCTGACTGGTGTAAGGTGGTATCTCATTGTTGATTTAATTTGCATTTCCCTGATAATTAGTGATGTTGAGCATTTTTGCCATTTATATACCTTCTTTTGAGAGATGTCTGTTCGTGTCATTTGCCCACTTTTTAATGGGTTATTTGCTTTTTTCTTACTGACTTGAGTTCTCTGTAGATTCTGAATATTAGACCTTTGTCAGATGTATAGTTTGCAAGCATCTTCTCCCATTCCATAGGTTGCCTATTTGCTCTGTTTATTTCTTTTGCTGTGCAGAAGATTTTTAGATTAATTAAGTCTCATTTATTTATTTTTGTTTTTGCTGCATTTGTTTTGGGGGCTTTAGCCATAAATTCTTTGCCTAGGCCAATGTCCAGAAGAGTTATTCCTAGGTTTTCTTTAGGATTTTTATAGTTTCAGGTCTGACATTTAGGTCTTCAAACCATATTGAGTTAATTTTTGTATATGGGGAAGATAGGGATCAAATTTCATTTTTCTGCACATAACTAAGGAATGATTATTTCTTAAGTGTAGGGAAATAATATTACAACCAATAGAAATAGAAAAATCACAAGTGTGAATTTAGGAGGAAAAATTAGTAATAAATATTTTAAATATGTTGCATTTAGGAAGACAAAAATTTTTTTTCAACTTATATTTTATTTAAAAGATGTGTGGTACAATTCAGGATTAGATATACAAGTGGACATCACACAGGCAAAGTTTGGACCTCCCTTTGGTCCTCACTTGCCTGATTTGAGATCAGCTACCATTATTGATGTTGTGCCCCATCACAACCCCAGCAGTATCCCACTACTGCCAATTCATTTCTTATAGTATTATGGTAAATGTTCAGGGTCCGCTTATGAGTGAGAATATATGGTACTCTGTTCTTTGTTTCTGTGATAGATCACTGAGTATGATACACTCTAAATCCATCCAAGTTTCTGCAAAGTCCATATATTTGCCCTTCTTTATGGCTGCATAATATTCCATAGTGTATATGTACCACATTTTTTTATCCAGTCCAGTTTCAATGGGCAGCATAGTTGGTTCCATGTTTTTGCTATTGTGAATAGTGCTGCAATAAACATGCGTGTGCAGATATCTTTTTGTAGAATGATTTGAGTTCCTCTGGGTATATTTCTAGTACGGGGATTGCTGGGTCATATGAAAGACCAATTTATAGTTTTTTTAGAAACTGCCACACTGTTTTCCATAGAAGTCACTCTAGTTTGCATTCCCACCAGCAGTGTAGAAGCATTCCCTTTTCTTTGCATCCTCACCAGCATCTGTTGTTTATTAATGATGGCCATTCTTACTGGGGTTAGGTGGTATCTCAATGTGGTTTTGATTTACATTTCTCTGATGATCAGTGTGGCTGAGCACTTTTTCATGTGTCTGTTGGTTGCCCATATATCTTCTTTTGAGAAGTGTCTACTCATTTGCCCACTTTTTAATGGGGCTGTTTTTTTTTCCTTTCAGTACATTTTAGTTCCTTGTACATACTTTGCCTTGATCTACATGACCTGCATAACTGACACTTTGCCTATCTTTTCGACTTATCTCTACCATTGGTCTCCTTGCTGGTCTTCTTGCAGTTTCTTGAATCTTCCTGAGCTCCTATCCCCATAGACCTTTGCATATGTTTTTCCCTCTACCTAGAAAACTCCTTTCTCCCCTATCACTACCCTCCACATCCTTTTACCTTCTTATCCTTCAACTCTTGGTTCAGTGACACCATGCCAAGTCTCCTTAGTGTTAGGTGTTTTTACTGAACCATTTGCCTCTCCTTAGCACTGAACACAGTTGTAATTTTATAACATTGCTGATGCTTGAACAACACAAGTTTGAACTTCATGGGTCCATTAATACACGAATTTTTTTTTCAACCAAAGGCAGCTTGAAAATAGAGTATTCGAGGAATATGAATTTGAAGGGTTCCACAGGGCCAACTTTGGGACTTGAGTATGCATGGACTTTGGTATATGAAAGGGTCCTAGGACCAATTTCCTGAGTATACCAAGGGACGACTGTAATTTGTGATTGTTTGATCAATGTCAATTTCTCCTATCAGACTAGAAGCTCTATAAGGGCAGAGACTGTGTCTTTTTATTCATTGTCAAATCACTACCATGGGTGTTTAATAAATATTTGCTGACTCAATTACAAAATACTCTTAAAAAGCAAAAAAGAATGAGGACTGAGCAAGACAGTTGGAATTGACTATAAAGATCATTGGGGACGCTGAAAGTACAGTTTGAATATACCCATGAAGTAGAATCCAGAAAGCAGGGATTTAAGGAGCAATAAAAATAGGGGAGAGAGGATGAACAAGACGGCTGACAGGAGGAAACAGCAGTGACAGGAGAAAATTGCTTATTTCCATTTTGCTATTCTTTATGCCATTATTGTTGTTCCTCCAGTACCAGGAAAACTTAAAGAGAGAAGAGTTGAAAATGTTAGAGACAATATAATTAGTCAAATAAAAGAGGACTACAGTTGAAGGAGTTTGTCTGAAAATGTTCAGGGCATTCTGGGTCTGGATTGAAAATGTCAACAAAGAGGTGAGGTAAGCAAAGATATCATAAAGGAGTGGTTAAACTTAAATATGACAATATAACCAGTTGAAAGTAATATTTGAATACATAAAGATACTGATGGGTTAATAAACCAACAACACCCAATTAGGGAAAGCATATAAAAGAGAGTTGTGTTGAAATCAAAAGGTAAGGAAGTCAACATTAAACTATACCATTTAGATGTAATCAGTAAATTCCAGATTATGGGCAACTTTATAGCACCAACAACCTGGTTCCTTCAACAAATAAATGACAAGGAAAGAAAAACAAAGAAGGAATTTAAAGGATAAAAGACACTTAAAAGACATAACCAATCACAACATATTTGATTGGATCCTGCTTCAAGTGAATGAAAAAAGGTAGAAAAACTGAACCCTGGATATTTGATGATAGTAAAGAAATACATTAAGTACTTTATATGTGATGGTATTCTGGTTATGCTTTTAAAAGGTTCTTTAATTTTTAGAGATCATACTGAAATATTTATAGATTTCAGATGCCTGATATTTGCTTCAAAATTATGCAAAAGGAGGTATGTAGGTAATAATATAGAAGCAATAACATTAGTCATGAGTTCATTGCTAAAGCTTGGTATTGAGTTCACTGGGGTTCATTATATACAGGTTTTTAAAAATATACTTGAAATTTTCCATAATAAATTTTTTTTTTTAAGATGAGATTTGGTTTGCAAGAATAGAATTTTTTTCCTTATACCACATTTTAAATGGCATTGGTTAAGATTTCTTTATCTAGGTTCAGTATATTCCAGGGAACCATGAGGATTATTAAATCAGGTCTAGGCAAAATTGTAGGACTAAGTGATCCACCAAAAAAAAACAAGACTGGGTAGAATATCAGATACCACTTAAAATATGAAATAAGGTCAGGTACAGTGGCTCATGCCTATAATTCCAGCACTTTGAGAGGCGGAGGCAAGAGGCTCGCCTGAGCTCAGGGGTTTGAGACCATCCTGAGCTCAGGGGTTTGAGCAACATGGCAAGACCTCGTCTCTACAATAAATCAAAAAATTAGCCAGGCGTGGTGGTACATGTCTGTGGTTTCAGCTATTTGGAAGGCTGAGGCGGAAGAATCACCTGAGTCCAGCAGGTCGAGGCTGTGGTGTCTGTGAGTGTGCCACTGCACTCCAGCCTGGATGACAGTGAGACTCTGACTCAAAAAAAAAAAAAAAATGATTCTACGAAAAAGATACCTGCACACGTATGTTTGTTCACAATAGCAAAAACATATAACCAACCGTGTTGCCCATCAAAGCTGAACAGGATAAAAAAATGTGGTACATATACACAATGGAATATTATGCAGCCATAAAGGACAAATATATGGACTTTGCAGCAACTTG
>NW_007253955.1:86928-89715 GCF_000164805.1 Carlito syrichta
CTGCTAGGGGAGGGAAGGGCATACCTCATCAACAAGGGTACCTGCATGATCAATGTTTCTATACCCAATCCTGAATTGTACCCTACATCTTTACGATAAATTTTTTAAAATAATAAAATAAAATAAAAATATATGAAATAAGACAGGAGTAGATCCTTCAAGTTGTTATTAAAGGTTTTCAAAGGTCAAAATTTAACAAAAAGGATAACAAGGAACTAATTGGGGTGCATAAGGAGTATGCTAAATGTCCAAAACAGTGGATAAGAAAAATGGTTCCATCTATGTTTCTATTTCTAAGAAGACCGGAGATTCGAAGCCAAAAGAAAAAGTCATGCAGGTATAAGATGACCAAAACTGAACATGGCGATATTTGCTCCTAAGGAAAGAAAAGAGAATGTGCACTAAAGTTGTGTTATGATATTATAGATCTAGGAGTAGAGTCATTCAAATCTCTACAACTACTTCGGTCCTCTTCTCTTCTCCTTTGTTCATTCCATTTCCTTCCTTCCACAAATCCAAACCGCCTTACAGGTAGTGCAAAGGGTCTGAGACAAAGGGGGAAGAGTAAGAGGTAATATTAAGCGTTTGGAGGAAATCCCACTGAATCTTGAATTGAAGAATGGTGTAAATTGAGCTTGACAACAGCACTTATTTGTGTAAGGTGGACAAATACAACTTCTAGAACTCGGAGGACAAATTGTTTAGATACCTTTGCATGGCAGTGGCCAGGATACTGAACTCTGGGGTCCCTATTCTTCCTTTTCAGGAGCTCATCCTCAGCAATCCCCAAAGCACTAGAACTTTTTTCCACAGGCACATATGCAAAAAAAAAAACCAGAAACAATTAAGAAGTCAGGCATTTTTTAGCCGGGCTCGGTGGCTCAGCCTGTAATCCCGCGCTTTTGGGAGGCTGAGGTGAGTAGACTGCCTGAGCCCATGGGTTCGAAACCTGCCTGGGCAGCGAGACCTCATCTCTACAATAAATCAAAAAATCAGCCGGACGCGGCCACTGCACTCCAGTCTGGGCAACAGAGTGAGACTCCAACTCAAAAAAAAAAGAAGTCAGACATTTTTTAAAGATTTTTCTTCGAGTCGGGGGTTTCACTTTGTCGTCCAGGCCAGAGTGCAGTGGCACAATCACGGCTCACCACAGCCTCAACCTCCTGGGCTCAGGCGATCCTTCCACCTCAGCCTCCCGAGTAATAGGGACCACAGGAGCGTGCCACCACGCCCAGTTAATTTTTTTGTAGAATCGAGGTCTTGCTATATTGCCCAAGCTGGTCTCAAACTCCTGGGCTCAAGCCTCGGAGCCTCCCAAAGTGCTGGAATTACAGGCGTGAGCCACCATGCCTGGCCTAAAAAGTCTTTGTAAAACCATGTGAAGGGAATAGGCCCATTGCAGAAGAAAACATCAAGTGCATGTTCGCGTCAGTAGCTAGCACAGTTAAAAATAGTGACATGGTAGGAATTGTGGTTGGAGACACAGCAACGGGTCAAACAGCGCCTGTCGGCCAAGGAAAGGACTCAACGGGCAGAGGGTCTTCACACAGAAGCCGCGTCAATCAGGCCTGGGTGGCTTGTCTAGCGCGAAGAGGTGGGCCCGCCCCACCTCGTGAGATGGCTCCAAGTGTGCTCTGAGCCCCTTCCCTGCGCCACCCACTCCGCGGCAGCTGAGTTGGGAAGGGCGGAGGCCGATTCCACAGAGATGAATGGAACGTTAAGACAGCTTCTCCAAATACCCAGTTTTGTTGACCAAGGTCCCCTCTCCCGTTCGGAGAGCTAACCTCACAGCCAGACGACACGCCAGGAGCGGACACGACAACGCCTGAGAGTTACCCACACGACAACGACTGAGAGTTACCCGCCTTGGTAAGACGGCTTCCAACATTGTTAACTGCACGTCCCAAATCCCGGGCTTCCTCCCGCCGGTGGGGAAGAGCCAAGAGAAAACATGCACCAATCAGAATGCAGATCTGGAGGATGTTTGCCCTCAGGACCAATAAGAGGGCGGGTAGGCGGGACCAAGGACGCCGGTTGGCTCTTGGGGTTTAAACCTCAGCGCCCGGACGGTTAACGGCAGGCCGGGGGCGTGGGAGCGTTGTGCGCCTGCGCAAACTGCGGGGCCACGAACCGAAAACTGCGGTGCTCTGGCGAGCCCGGCGGCCAGAGTTGGGGCGGCGGGCGGACTCCGGCGAGTCGGGTAAGTTGGGCTGGGACGGCGAACGGCGGGGCGCGGGGAGCTAGGGGCTGCCCGCCCGCTGCTGCGAAAGCCCGCGCTCCTTTCCCCACCGCTGGCATAGGGCAGAATTGCGGTGTTCCTGTCCTGGTTTCCAGGCTCACCCTGGCGCCATCGCGACCCTTTGCATTCGTGACAGATCCATGCTGTGTGTTTCCTTAGACTCGTGTGACCTGTGGGGTGCTGAGCAGAGGGTGGCCGCAGCCCCCCGGGTCACAGTGTGTGCCGAATTCCCATGGACACCGCCCGCCCCATGCTTTGTCTCCGCGGTTGAGCTAGTGGACCGAGCCTTTGGGGCCTGTTGGAAGCCGGGGACAGGTGCCCAGGGAAGGAACCGAGCTCCCGGAGGCCGTCGGCGTCCTCGTCATAGCCAAGCCCACGGCCAGGTGGTCCGACTGCTGTCTTGGTGGTTCAGAAGAAAAGTCTTCTCAACTCTGATTAGACCTGGTGCGCACTTCTTTTAATAGCTTTTTAGGAGGAGTTCAAATCAGTGTTTTTGTTTGTTTGTTTGTTTGTTTGTTTTGAGTTGGAGTCTCACTCTGTCGCCCAGA
>NW_007253955.1:89735-103567 GCF_000164805.1 Carlito syrichta
GCCCAGCAGGTTGTGGCTGCGGTGGCCGGGAGACGTGCTATATTGCCCCTCCATCCTGGGTGACAGAGTGAGACTTCAGCTCAAAAAAATAATAATAAAATAAATAAAATAAATTCTGCAGTAGCTTCCCTGTAATGATTAGAATCTAACTACTGACTCAGCCCCTTTCTCCCAATTTAACATTCTCCTTCCACTCTGGAAATCCTTTCAATCATAACTAGCTAAACCTGGGACACCGAAGCACTGAAGATTTTTGAAGAGAAGATATTTTTAGGTATTTTGGTTGATATTGTCTGTATTTATCTACAAAATACAACTTGCTCTAGCTTCTATGTGTTTCCCTTTAAGTAAAGAGAAATGAATGTCAGGTCTTTATATTAGAAAAAGAACTAACAGTTACCTGTGGACCTAATTAAAGTTTATAATTTGCTGTTTGCAGACATTTTTACATATTAAAGGAAAAAAATGGGAGTGTGACATTCAAATGTAAAGGAAATGTCACATTAATTATAGTATAGTACATATGCCATAAAATCCCTTGGCTTTAGTGACAAAAATCTTCTCAGCCCAGAGTCCCCACAAAGCACTATTTATTTATATAAAATCTTATTTAAATTTCACAACCTATTGAAATAATTTCTTTCATTTTAAAAATGGAGAGACTGGCCGGGCTCAGTAGCTCAGCCTGTAATCCCAGCACTTGGGGCGACTGAAGCTAGTGGATTGTCTGAGCCCGTGGGTTCGAGACCAGCCTGGGCAACTTGGCGAGACCTTGTCTCTACAATAAATCAAAAATTTAGCTGGGTGTGGTAGTGCGCACCTGTAGTTCCGGCTACTTGGAAGGCTTAGGCGGAAGGATCGCCGGGGTCCAGCAGGTTGAGGCTGTGGTGGCCAGGAGACGTTCTTTAAACACTGTAGCAGATGACAAGTTAATTTTGCAGTTACATTTGGGGGCTTCTCATTTGCTCCAGCAATGATGACTGTCTTGACTTTTTCTATGCTAGAAATACTTCTGTGCTACAACAATACCTCAAAAATGAGTTCACTAAATCCTTACTCTTTAAGATTTGATAGTATAATCTAGTCAACCTTGAAAAGATTTTACTTAAGGTCTGACATCCTGATCCTCCAATTCCTTATCTCCTAGCATATGACTTTTAGTGTTTTGTGTTTTTACTGCTTTGGATTTGTTTGGGGTTTTTTGTTTTGTTTTTAATGAGGAATTACTTCTTAAACTCTCTTCTAGGTTTTTTTCTTTTTTTTTAACTCGAATACTAATGCCAATCAAGGTACATTAAAATAAGGTAAGAAATAGAAAAAATAAATTTTGGTGTGTACTTACATGTTTAAGTAAATATAAAAGGGAGGACTCAAAACACCCAGAATTTATTTTTAAGTTGTGTATTTATTCTTACATGTTTAAACTTGTCACCTTCAAAGTAGTCTCCGTTTGATACAATACACCTGTTGAGATGCTTTTTCCACTGCTCCAGTTTTTGAACTAGTAATTTTGTTACCTTTTAAGTGTGCTTCTGCTGTTTCTTGTTTCACCTCTTAACACACAGGCAAGACATTTCCTTTTGAGGACTTTTTTTCATCTGGGGAAACAAGTCTTGGGGCAAGACTGGGTGAATAGGGAGAGTGGGGCACAGGGATCGTGCTGTTTTTGTTCAAAAACTGCTGAACATTTCTGCAGTGTGTGGGCAGGTACGCTCATAAATCACCCATCACGAAATGGGCAAATGCACTGAAAGAGTCTTTAAAAAAAATTCACTGAAGTAAAACAGCTTCTCACAACAATGCTTGCCCGTACACTGGTGTTCCTAGGACACCTAGTGGGGGGAAGCCTATACTACGAGGGTCCTGCCCTCCAAAAAATAATTCTGGTTTCCACCATGCTCAGTGATAACACTAAAAACAAGATCTTTACATTAATATTAAAGTACATAGCAATCATATTTTAAGAACACTCAGAGAATTATGAAGTGTTGATAGGTCAAGTCCAAAAAAGCAGTAACAAGGGTTCAAAATCCAAGACGTGGATGATACAACTGGCTATTTTGAATACATCCTAAGTAATTTTATACCACTGTTTCCTCATCTCTAAAATGTATTTTCTGGCTCCCTCTCTGCTAGGATATAAAACCTATTACAATGAGCTCCTTACTCTTCTGTACTAGAAGGTTGCCTTTTTGTATGCTGTTTCACTTCCTAAGCCTGGAACTCTTTCAGTGAAGTCTTATTTCTGTGGTCTGCCTCTTCCCAAGTTTCTATAGCATTTATGTGGTTCAGTTTATATATATTAGTATTGTTTCTAATAGTCTCACATGCTAGTTATATTTTATAGTTATGTGTGTCCCATTCATGTTAGTTTAACAGCTTGAGGACATAAACCATATTTGTATAGTTGGAGTCTTGAACATAAGTAGGAGCAAACTAATTATGTGTTGGATGGTAAATGAAACTTTAGATCTCATATGGCAGAATTGTAAATATAGATAACATTCTGCAGTAATGAAAATTATTACTGAGGAAGAAGGTCTGAGTTCATTTACTTTATTTTTACAAATTCATTAGAAACTGAGAGCTCTTTTGAATAAATATTGGTGTTTATAAGTAGTATTTTGAGGGCCACTTACAACTCTGATTTGAGAACAAGCAAAGCCCCACCTTTTTTTCCTATTTCAGTGTGTGGTACTACTAGCCACTTATTTGCTCAGGTTTCAACTTAGGAGTTAACCTAAAAGCCTCCCTACTTTGAACAGCATATTTACTCAATCATTGAGTCCTACTGTTTCTGCTTCCTTAATCTCAACTCTACTTCTCTCCATTCCTCTTTACCAGTCTATTCTGGCCATCATCATCTATTGCCTTGATTATTCCAATGGTCTCCTAATTGGACCCAATGCCCTCTTCCAATCCACAGTATACCCAGAGCAATATTTTTGCTATACGATTCTACCTGGCATTAAAATTGTTTTCAATAGCACTTCAAGATAAAATCTTAGCTTTCCAAGGAAAGCCTCTGAGGCTTTATAAACATGACCCTTTCTTAAACTAAGCTGTCACGCTCATGCCATACTAAATATTTACAGTTGCCTGAATGCATATACTGTAATCTCTAATCCTTTATACACACTGCATCATCTGCTTTAGACACACTTAAAGATCTGGTTCTTTATCATTTTAATTGGCTTCCACTTGTTCTGCAAGATTTTGTTTGAATATCTCCTCTTTATAAGAACTTTCCCTAAACCACCATGACCCATGAAACTAAGGCTTTTTAAATTTGTAAAGGGTTGTAAAAAAGAATATAAAGTAGAGATCATTTGTGATTCATAGACCCTTAAAATACCTTGTCCTTCATAGAAAATGTTTACCAACCTTTGCAGTAAATTTATGTTTCATAAGAAAAAGGTACTGTGCCTTTTTCAGTTAGGTAACTTCCAGGTAGAATCTGACCTGGCACTAAACCAATTTATCCAAACCTTAATTGGCTAAATTTACTTTTTAGCCTTATTTATTTTTGAGTCAAATCTCACTCTGTCACCCAGGCTAGAGTGTAGTGGTACAATCAAGGCTTACCACCTCAACCTCCTGGGTTCAGGAGATTCTTCTGCCTCAGCCTCCCAAGTAGCTGGGACAACAGGCATGCATTAGTACACCCGACTAATTTTTCTTTTATAAATTTTTGGTAGAGATGAGGTCTCACTATGTTGCCAAGGCCTCAAATGGTCCTCAAACCTCAGCCTCCCAGAGTGCTGGAATTACAGGTGTGAGCCAGCATGCCCAGCTGAATTTAGTATTTTTTAAATCTGTCTTAGAAAATATGATACTCATGCAAAGCTCTTTATGAAAATTCAGATGAGTAGCAAATATCTCATTGCTTTGAAAAAGAACAGCATAACAAACTAGGTACTTGCAGGATTAGGCTTTAATGAATTTGAATACAAGGCACAGATTTTCAGGTAATACATGAATACATCTCCATTTTACCACTGCTTTTGCTTATCTCATCTCTTAATCTTTTTATACAGGAACGAGAGAATGTTTGAATTCTTTTCTTGTTAAAGCAAGACTTCCTTAGGGCCCTATAGTCTTTTTTTTTTCCTTTCAAAAGTTGATCATCTGAATCACTAGTACTTCTTACAGTAAATATTTTCAGTTTCTTTTCTACTAGCCGGTTTTTGTTTCCTAGATCCTGAATTGTTTATGGATAAATAATGCTTTTAATTTCTGTATCGACACAGACCCTCTTTGTTGGTTTCCGCAAAATAGTATTCTCTTCCTCTAGTGTATCACTACTGTCCCTTCTGGCTCTTGCTTGTTCCTCATGGAATAAATGTGGGTGCTCAATGCGTCCCCTATGTACAAAATGCTGGATCCGGGATTCCAGTCCTTGGCATTTAGGACGATCCATAAGGGGCTTATATGTGCGCATTTTTACTCCTTCTACAAAGGCACTGGTCTGCTTTATGACAGAGGGCTTAACGTTTCTCCATTCTATCATACCATCCATTTTTGGTCCTGTTCCACAGGGCATTGCAACAGAATCCAGTCCTTGTAGCATACTATATAACATGTGAGTTTTGACAGCATGATTAGCCCACAGTTGTTGTAGGTGGGTAACATTGAACTCCTGAACTTCTTGGTCATAGATCCACTTGATATTTTCAAACTTACAGTCATACAAGACTAGAGGATATTCTACAGCCATACTAGAGAAAAAGAGAAAAGAAGAAACAATATGAGGATACATAGCCATCCGACAGTTCTTAGAAAGCTGAAGGTTAGCTGGGATAAAGGGGGGGAGGGGGACTGTTGATGTCAATATTAAGTATCTAAAGAAAATATGACATCATCCTTGAACAGCTTTATTAAAATAATTTTTTTAAATGCAGACAACCATGGATCAACATGATCTATATAAGGTGAATGTCAATGATAACAAGTCACCTTTAAGCGAGTCGTGGCTTCATCATACTGCTGTGAAGTTAAAAACATCCAACAGTATTTTCCCAGATTTGTTAATGGCATTCTAATATTAAAATATAGTATACTATATAGTACAGTAAAAACTTGATTTCACAGTTTAGGAATGAATACTATCTGTCTAACCTCAGCCTGTTCTCAAAAATCTTGGCTATTCTTTCTGCCTTTCCTACTATTTCAGAAACGAGAAATTAGGAAAGACTTAAAAGTATAGTTGTATGACTACCCAGTTAATACAAAATAAGTAAGATTTTTAAATGAATGATTTATTTCTTAATTTTACCAGAACATAACAGTATACCTCTTAATATGAATTCAGAAACAAACAAAAAACACAGAAATGAATGTCCTTTTATGTAAGAAGCCTGGTCCAAACACCTGTTTCCTTACTAATGGGATAGAACGATGAGACAAAATGAGAAGATGCTGCTGCATAACATTCTACAAATTAGATCAAAAGCTCATGAAGTCAGAATCAGTGACTTATTTAGACAATCATGGGGGAGAGAAGGATATGCTGTTTAACTTACCTATATTGAGGTTTCTGAGGATTTTTCTGTATGTTCAGCAACTCATCAATAATCTCTGGTTTCTCCATTCCTTGGCCAATCAGAAAGAGGACAGCCATCATGCAGCGGACTTGATGATAAAGGAACGCCTGGCCAGTCACTTCAAATTGACATAACTGGAAAGGTTCTTGCCATCTCTCTTCATCCAGGCTCTGCCCTACTAGTTGTACTTGAGCAGACAAAATAGTCCTCTGAAAATTAATCACTCCATTGGCTACATCCATTTTACACAAGTTCCTGAAATCATGGGTGCCAACATATTTCTGCGCGGCATAATTCATGGTTACAATATCTAAGTCAGCACGAGGAAAAAAATAGCGGTAAGTCCGCTCAAGACAGCTAAACCTAGCGCTGAAGCTAGATTCTACAGGGGCCCAGGCCAGTATACGGATGTCTGGAGGGAGTACTCGATTGAGAATGTGGGTATAACGGATCTCTTTAGCAACATCATTGACTTCATCTTTTAAATTAGAATCCTCTGAACCCCTGCCCCTTGGAAACTGAGAACGAAGGTCAAGAGAAATCACCTGTTGAATCAGAGAAAGATATTGTATTTTAGAAATACAAATAATCTCAATATTTGGTATGTATACCTAAAATATTCCGGTACTGCTTGCTTTAAGAAACACTACACTGGCCCTTACCTGTCCAAACGCACTGACTCCTTTGTCTGTTCGCCCACATCGGTGATAGTTGGATGTCTGTCTGCTTTCTACTAGTCGAGTCTTGGTTAGAGCTTCAAACAGTTTCTCTTCAATGGTATTATTTGTGTTTTCCTGACTAGCAAAGCCCTGGTATCCCCAACCCAAATAGGCTATTCTTAGGGCCACGTGTCTTCGGCCATGAGCACTAAAATCAAATGCACGCTTAGCTTTTCCAGCTCCTGATGTATTTTCTCCAACTTTTGAGTCCTTGTTGTTGGCCTGTTCCTTTTTAAGTCTTTGTACCTCCTGCTCCAGTTCTTTTACTCTTTTTAGGAGATTCTCAGTCTGGTTTCTATCTATGTCATTTTCAGCCATGATATGACAGCCCCGGGAATAAACGAATCATGTAGGTCCAATCTATCTGAAAAGAGCAAAAGGATACAACAGTTTCAGTGCTGGTTCCTTTGATGTTAAAATCGTGTCCAAGGTTTAATTTAATGCCCAAAGAATACACTTTTGCTTGTCTCGGGATACAAGCATTAGCTTAATTTTTATGGAATGATCATCTACAGATACTATTCTTTTCCATTTGGCCAGTTCACAGGGGAAAAGAACAAATAGCTAAGTTTCTCTAAAGTAATCATAGTTTGGGGAGAATGTCTAGATTTCATTTCTCTATTCTTATCATTCAGTGATTATCATTCACATTGGAAGTGTAGAACCTGGAGACAAGATTCTCACTTTAAGCAATTTTGATGGCATCACTGACCCTTTTAAAACCGAATTGAATGCATGTTCTGATTTTTTATAAGTTTCTTTACCTGTGACAGTTATAAAAAAATCAGTCTGATGATGTAGTGTAGACATCACTGTAGAAATTCCTGTTCTATTTCAATAATCTGAGGATAGCTGAACTACATCTTTAAAATTGGGATAGTGCTAGATAACCTATGACTTATGGTAGTACTTTAGTTGTGGAAGATCATCTCTGCATCTGTTCTAAGGCTACTATGTTAGACATCTAAATCTAAGTAGTTTAGTTTTTTGCCCTTTGAGTTTCTGTATCTACAATAGATTAAAAGTTTAAATGTAAAAAACAGCCAGGCTCAGTGGCTCAGCCTATAATCCTAGCACTTTGGGAGGCTGAGGTGAATGTATTGCCTGAACCCGCAGGCTCGAGACCAGCCCAGGCAACTTGGTGAGACCTAGTCTCTACAATAAATCACAAATTAGCTGGGCATGGTAGCACGCCTGTAGTTGTGGCTCCTTGGAAGGCTGAGGCGGAAGGATCACTGGAGCCCAGCAGGTCAACACTGGGGTGATCATGAGCATTCCACTGCACTCCAGTCTGGGCAATGGAGTGAGACTCCAACTCCAAAAAAATAAAAATAAATGTAAAAAATGAAATTATAAAAGTCCCAGAAGAAAACTCTTTTTTTTGGTAAATCTTGGAGTGGGGAAGGCATTTCTAAGTAAAACACTCTGGAAACCCCAAAACTGTAGAAAACCAAAAAAGTTACTACCTAAAAATAAAAATTTCTATCAGCAAAAAATATAGTCAAAGGGAGAACTGGGGGGAAAAGTAAAATAAATGATAGTAAAGGGCTAACTTTCTTAATATGTAAGTATTTTGTCAATATATAAATCATTTTGATGAAAAGGCCAATAAGTCCAAAAACCTGTGAGGCAAATGGGCAAAGACAAAGCATTTCAAACAAAAAAAGTCTTATAAATATATATTTTTAAATAGTCAGTTTTACTCAAGCAAAATAAATGCAGAAGTATATGACAACTGTTTTTCATGTAACTGCAAAGACAAGAAAGTTTGCTAGTACACTACTTTGGAGGGGAGATGAAGAAGCAAGTTCTATTAATACACTCTTGGTAGATACACTTTTTAGAAGTAAGCATTTTGACAACAACTGTCAAAATAGAATACACAAATACCTTTGACCCACATATTTCATGTCTAGAAATTTAACCTATAAACTTCATGAGTGTGTAAAAACCTAAGAGAGATTTATTGTAAGATTCATTTTTGACAACAAAAGACTGTAAACCCAACATGCATCAATCAGGGAGTGGCTGAATAAATGATGACATATCATATACTGAAATTCTATGCAGCTTTAAATAAAACAAGGTAAAGTCTACATGCGCTGATATGGTTGGATCACCAAGATTATCATTAAGTCCTTTATAGTATTAAAAATATATGTGAATGTGGAAACTTTCTGAAGAATTCATAAGCAACTGCCTTTGAGTGAAATGGTGGGGGTGAGGAAATCCTTGCTTTAAATTGTCATGTGCATGTATTAGTTTTTCATTTCAAAAAGAAAAATAGTAGTGACACAGGGAATAGTGTATTATTTGTGTGTATGTATGAGATCACAATACTGCCTTCTTGATGGTTTTTTGTTGTTGTTTTTTTAGGTTAAGTCACTCATGGTTAAAAGAACTCAGTCTGAAGCCAGACTCCCCCGAGTTAAAATTCCAGCTCTATCATTCACACTAGCTGAGTAACCCAAGACAGATTCTTTAACTTCTGTGCCTCATGTTATTCATGTGTGAAAAGGAAATAATCCCACCGTAATAAGGATTACATGAATTAATAAATGTAATGCACATAGTACAATGGCAGGTATATTAAGTACCTGTTACATCATATACAGTTAGCAGAATGCCCCATATTATGCAGTTTCAAGTTCTTCTGTGTCAGAACTTAACCTGTCCTAGGAGCTACTAGGACATTACTTTCTACTAGCAAAGCACAGTAGAAAGTGGGAGTAAGAGTGGAAATGAAAGGTGATAGATTCCCTAGAACTGAGTAAATGTCCCTCCAAACTGTTCTGATACTACCTTGTACTAATCTCATTATAATTACTGAATTTATAATTGCCTTAGCCATTCTTTCTTCATTTGAATGTTATAAAAATGGAGACAAGGGAATAAGCAATTTATGAGCTGAGGACTTATCAAAAAACTGACCAGTGTTATCTCTTGCAGAAGGTGCTACATTGGAGGAACCCATGGGACCTGAGGGACAAAAATGGGCCAATATGGATCCAGAAGAACGAATGTTGGCAGCTGCTACAGCTTTCACCCATATCTATGCAGGGCAGGGTGAAGGAGATGTCAGGAGAGAAGCCCAGTCTATCCAATATGATCCCTACATTAAAGCTTCAGTGACCTCGGGGAAGCGATCTGCTCTTCCTGTGCAACTACAGTACCCACATGTAGAAAGTATTGTCACTTCAGAAACAGTCTCAGAGGCCTCTCAAAGACTCCGAAAACCAGTGATGAAGAGAAAAGTGCTACGCAGAAAGCCGGATGGAGAAGTATTAGTGACAGATGAATCAATTATCAGTGAATCAGAAACTGGTACAGAAAATGATCTGGATCTCTGGGACTTAAGACAGAGGATGATGAATCTGCAGTTCCAGGAAGACAGGGAATCCCCGGTTGATATTTCACAAAAATTTAATCTACCACATGAATATGAAGAAATCTCTCAAGATCAGCTCATTTGCAATCTACGAAGAGAAGAAATAAGCTCTCCAGCTTATGAACAAGACCTGATTGTTACCAGTAGGCCCAAGTCCTTCATTCTCCCAAGGCTGGACCAGTTAAGCCGAAACCGGGGCAAGGTAGACCGTGTAGCCAGATATTTTGAGTACAAACGGGACTGGGACTCAATGCGGTTTCCTGGTGAAGATCATAGAAAGGAACTGCGCTGGGGTGTCCGAGAGCAGATGCTTTGTCGACCAGAACCACACACCAAACCTCAACATATATATGTTCCGAATAATTACCTAGTACCAACTGAGAAGAAAAGATCTGCACTCCGTTGGGGTGTTCGTTGTGACCTTGCAAATGGTGTCATGCCCAGGAAACTTTCCTTCCCTCTTCCTCCTCCTTAAGTCTTTACCTGTCTCTTTTCACAGGATTGTTTGGGGTAACCTGGTTCATTATATATCTTCTAAATAGAAACTGACTTGAAAAGCCCATAAAACATACAGAGTAAGAACTTCACCCACTATCGTCTTTCCTATTTATCACATTGGTATCAGATACCACTTAACTACCCAATTACCACTTAAATCCAGCAGTTCCAAGAGAAATCATGCCAGATAATGTGATATAGACCTGGTCTTTCTATTTTGTCAAATTAGTAAGTACCACTGCTATTCTATAGCCTTTTTACCTTTGTAGCCAATGTGAGTTGCTATGTTTTAATTTGTTTTTAAAGTTGCTGGGCATTAAGCTTGTCAATTAAATTATTTTGGGAATTTATGAACTTGAACCTTATTTCATTAGATACTTCCTTAAGTAAAATGATTTTGAACCTGGGCTAGGTTCTGCTTCTAATCATACTCCCCATGATACTCTCACCATCTAATGGCAGCCAAAAGGAACAAAAATCTGCCCATTACACTGTCCATAAAGGATAGGAGAGGTAACAGCATAGCCAACCCTCATTACTAAAGGAATATAGCAAGTCCAGGTAGCTATGTAAAATACTGTTTTAGTAAATGCCCCAAAATAATAACATACAGCATCCTAACTCCTTTTGTCTCAGAATTACTTCAATTATTTAAATAACACATTGCCTGCTAGTTTTACTTCTGGAATACCACTGAGATTTTCTTAGGAATTATACCTGTCACTTGAAGGCAATTCAAGTAGTAGAATTTCAAACTACTAACATCTGAAATTAGATGCAGACTTAAATACTAAAATGTATCTGGCCTGTTTGGGTACAGATCACCTTAAATTTGAATTTACCTGTTCTTGATCTTCTAATCCAATGAGGAACATCTAAAATCTGAAGTCAGTTTTAGCATGGGAGGCAGAAAAGTGAGCAGAGTGACTGACCTTTACTGTTTGCCAAAATACATTTTCTTCATAATACTTAAAGCTACATAATTGATACATTCACCCAGTTCTGCCGCTAAGCATTTGTCAGAAAAAGAAGTAATCAATGACACATATAGGATATAGTCACTGTAGAAACTTAAAAACTGTCCACCATTTGTGGAATAATTAATGTCTATTTAAATAGAGATAGAATATTAGTCACTGGAAATCTTTAATATGAAAAACGCAAACAACTTTGTCAAACTATATACAGCATGATCACAGTCATACATGCACGTACACAGCACAGAGAAAGATCAAAACCCAACTCCGGCTGGTGGTATTAAAAGTAATTTTTATTTATACCTCGGTTTTTTAAGAAGTTAAAAATCACAGTACTTTTTACACGCACAGCACTCCGGTGATTTACCTTCCCTATCTGGATCTCAAAGTCCAATATTACCAAAATTTAAAATTCCAAAGTAATTATCTAGTTAAAGCCCTTTAAAGCAGATACGTGGCAAAAAGAGAACTTGTGCCCAAGACTTGGTGCAGTGCCTTCTCTGTACTAAGAGACGCAAAGGGGGACGCAAATGACTACAAAGGGAGTTCGTGTGTGAGCTAAAGGATCGACTGTAAATTAAAGCCCTCGCCAGAGTTCGATACATTTTTCGAAGTTAAGGGCACTTAATGTCGAAAAGAACAGGAACCAGTGAATTAGCAGAAGTAGCATTCCTCATGACCAACTTTACCTTAGCCCAAAGGGAGAAAGAGGGAGTTAATGTTGAAAGGATTGATAGACACGCACTATGATCACTAACCACTGAAAAGCAGTCCCCAGAAGAATATGAAAATCGCCTCCCTCCCATCCCACAAACTCCTGGGGTCCAGACTTCTATTACTGTTTAGTTTTCTGCACAACTATGAGAAAACCTAGGGGACAAAGATTTAACTCCACACTCCAAGAGCTCCCTAAATTCCGGATACAGAATCGAATTAAAGAAACCCCTACTACGGCGGGTTTCAGTCAAATGCTCCAGGAAATACGAGGCACAAAAGAAAAACACATGGTCTTAACCGATATCTCACTTCCATACAACCAGCGCTTTCCTGAATAGATCAAAGTATCAGACAGAAGCCAAAACAGATAACCGCCCACCTGCGCGTCTATTTGTCGGCTCCCCGGCGTGGACCCAGAAACAGCCCACCCAAGGGGCCCACGCTCACCTTCCGGTAGTCGGCCGCACGACTTTCCGCAAGACAGGAAGCTGTCCCTTTGCGTCGTGTACGCGCGCCCGAGGCCTTATGGGAAGTGTGGTCCCTACTGTGGGAAATGTAGTTCTGAGAGCCGAGGGGGCCGGCTTGATGCTAAAATCCCCCTCGTGTTTTCCAGTTCAGCCACTGGACTCCACTCACAACAAAGCAGAATCTGGGGCCTGTGGTAGCACAAGAATAAAAGGAGAAATTCTAGTGTTCCGCTAAATTAATAGAAAAGAGGTGATTTTTTTCCCCCCAAATGCCTGCTATCCTTATATGAAAACCAAGAGTTTGAAGATCCTGGCCCGATTTTGTACCTGGTCATATTAGAAGAAAGTTACTATTGAGAAACAAAAGCATTTACTATTAGAGCCCAAGCGTAAAAACTAGACAGGAAGCTGGCCATCTCAAAACAAACGACGAGGTGCCCTGAGGGTGAACTAACAAAGCTGGGGAGTGTTGCTTCAGCACCACGGAGAGATCACAATCGTTTCGTTTGTGAGTTTTTGTATTTTTCGTTTGTGAGTTTTTGTATTTTTTGCCTCCAGTTCCAAATCTTAATTTTGTTTGTGAGTTTTTGTATTTTTTGCCTCCAGTTCCAAATCTTAATTTCCAAGTATAAAAATGGCGGGGGGGATCTAGTTCTTTCGTCCAAAGTCAGCAGTCACTGATACAAGGGACCTATCTGGGATTACATAAATGCTTGTAGAATATAGAAGTTTTTCTGAAGGGAAAACAGAGGTTTCTCAGGATTGCTTTAATAAGGAACAATATCTCAGAATAAAAATTTAAATGTGCCGGGCGCGGTGCCTCACGCCTGTAATCCCAACACTTTGGGAGGCGGAGGCGAGAGGATTACCTGAGCCCACAGGTTCGAGACTAGCCCGGGCCACGGGTTGAAGCCCCGGTCTCTACAATAAATCAAAAAATTAGCTGGGTGTGGTGGCGCACGCCTGTAGTCCCAGCTACTTGGAAAGCTGAAGTGGAAGGATTGCCTGACCCCAGCAGGTCAAGGCTGCGGTGGCCGTGAACGTGCCACTGCACTCCAGCCTGGGCGACAGAATGAGACTCCGGCTCAAACAAACAAAGAAAAAATTAAAATAAGTCGGTATGGGGAACATCACAGGTATGTAGGGCAGAAACAGCAGTCTGAATTTGAACAGCTCTACTTCCTTTCCTGAACTTTCACATTTGACTTCATCAGATTTTGTCTCTCCACTTTCCCATGCAATTCGCTAGCCTTTCTTACAGACGGTCATGCGGACGCGGAAATTTCCGGGGAAACACGAGGGCGATCGCCTAAAGCGATGTGGGGAGTACAGCCGCACCACCTTAAGAACTGTCTGGGTGGCGGGGGTTGGCGGGGTGTAGGGGAGGGAGGACCTTCGAAGACCGCAGTCGCTCAGAGTCCCAAGCAGAGTTCAGCCGCAAGCGAACACTGACTGTGATGGCGTCCTCCCTGGTTTCTAACACTCGGCGCAGATGGGGGCCAGCCAAGCCCAAACCTCGCGGG
>NW_007253955.1:103617-104063 GCF_000164805.1 Carlito syrichta
CCAAGTGGCCGGAATTACAGGCGCGCGCTACCATGCCCGGCTGATTTTTTGATTTATTGTTAGAGATGAGGTCACGCCTACCCAGGCGGATCTTGAACCCGCGGGCTCTTTTAAACCTAATACAAGTATTTCGCTCAGTTTGTCTTTTTGACCTTTTTTGTTTCTTTTTTTTAGGCAAGGTCTCGCTCTGTTGCCCAGGCTGGAGTGCGGTGGCACAATCAGGTCTCTGCAGCCTCAACTTTCTGGCCTCAGACGATCCTCTTGCCTGAACCTCTTAAAGCACTGCCACCATGCCCAGCCTTTGATCTTGATTATGATGTTTGCCTTAATGGGAGGGTATTTTGTTTTGTTTTAATGCTATGATTCTTTAAGCCGCGTGCATACCTCCCTAGAGGTAGAGAAATTTGTTTAAATTCTGCAGTAGTGGCCGGGCTCGGTGGCTCAGC
>NW_007253955.1:104113-140909 GCF_000164805.1 Carlito syrichta
AGCCATGGCGTCGTTACTTTGGGGAGGCGACGCAGGGGCGGCGGAGAGCGAGCGGCTGAACAGCCACGTAACCGCCACCGAGCCGGGGAGGGCAGAGGCGCGGGGGCCTGCGGCACTCCCAGAGGGGAATCAGCTGGGCAGGGGAGGGAGAGCCCCGCTAGCGTTTGAAGTGGAGTGTCAAATGGTGGAGGGGTGATGTGGGAAGGGTTTGGAAGAGGGCCACAGAAACAGAGCCCCTCAGAGAGGCAAGACTTCTGGTTTGAGAGGCCAAAATGAAGACACGTGTAAATCCAGGGAGGGAAAGCAGTTGGTGGCCCCAACTGGACTGAGCTTTCTACTCTCCCCATTTGACCGTTAAGCCCCGGCTTGCTTCCATCTTCTATCTGCCAACGTATTTTCCCAGCTACCATGCCCTTATTGATACTACGATCCCAAAGTATTGCCCATCTTTAAACTAGAGGCCTGATAAAGAGGAACTTCGTGTTCAGGGAATCCAGAAAGTCTCCTCCAATTTCAGAATAATTCCTCCAAGCGACGTCTTCCTGAAAGGAATTTTTAATGCCTATTATTGCCAAGGAAACAATATTCGGGTGATCTTCCCTGAGTCCTTTCTAGCCCCCATGGTAGGGGAGCATTGGGCTTTTTGATGGTTTGCTTCCTAATATCGGTTGAAATTTATGTCTTTTAATAGTTTTCTAACCTCAGCCACTCCAGGAAGAACCTTCGGTTTATTAAGAGTACTGCAGCTTCAAGCATAGGTGAGTGCTGTTAGGGTAAAACATATTGGCCTCCATTAATTAAAAGGCATTGCTTTCATCATGTCCCTGCCAAGTGAAATACCTTGGACTCTTAATTTAACTCAACACCCTTCACTACCATCCCAGCCATTTAATCCACTCCTCCATGAAATGACTCTTCTGTCTGTACACACTGAAGAGTCGGGAGGAAAAAATGGAGTCGTATACTTTACATTTCTACTCATCATTTATCTTTGCAGTTATTATTTCTTTTCCATTCTTTTAGATGGTTCTATCAACAACACAGAAGATGATGAAGATGTAGGTAGGAGATAAATTGATTTGCATGTATCTACTAGCTTACTGTTTATCATCAGCTTCACAGTGTGAGTGAATAATATAATCTCTGAGAAGAATTATGTCTTCTCTTTTTATGAATAGTGATTATCAGAAGATATTCTACATTAGAAGTAGGATCTATTTCTTTTTTTAAAAAAAGTTGAAATAAAAAATTCAGGGAGTGAGTTAAGAATGTCCAGCTGTCAAGGAAGAATTAGGTCTCGTGGAAATGGCCATAGACTGCCTGAAGGTAGAGGTTGGTGTAGCAACAGAGCATAAGAAACTAGTTCCTCAGTAAGAAGGAATTCTCAGTGCTGTGTCACTCTTTCTAGAACCTTCTTTTAGAAGAAAGATGAGCGTAGGTGCAATTGCTTGATACACAACCACTAAAATGGGAAAGGCAACTTACTTGATGTCATTCAGGAAGCTTGATGTTCCCCTTTTTTATTTTCATTTTTCTAGTGGATTTGGCAGCTAATTCACTCTTAAACAAGTTAATCCGTCAGTCCTTAGTAGAATCCAGTCACCAAGTTGAAGTTTTACAGAAGGATCCCAGCTCTCCACTTTACTCAGTAAAAACATTTGAAGAGCTGCGGCTGTGAGTATGCTTACTTTTAGTATGGGAAAATGCTGGAAAGCACAGCACAGAACAAACTAGTCTGCTAATAACAAAAACCATCAGGATCACCTTTGTTTTCTAATATTCAGTATTAAAATGAGATTTGTACATTTTGCATGCATTCAAAATATAGGTCAGAGAAGAACTCCGGGATACCACTAGGATTCAAATTGCCCAGCGAATTGAGAACTTTTTGATAGTAAAGTATTTTAGTTTTGCGATACTAAGGGGAATCGCTGAGCCAGGCAAAGCCAGATTGCTACTCTCCATACCAGAATCCAGATTCTGATGACCCAAACATTCTCCCTCACCCACTTTAGATGAGTTATAACTGCTTACTTTCCTGATTATGTTTTGTTTCAAATGGTATGAATGACTTTCCCAAATGGGTTTGCATTCTCTAGGAATTTATCTGTGTACATTAAGGAAATGTATTTTAACAGAAAGAGAAGCATACTGATACAGACTTATGTAAAGGGTAAAATCCTGACACCCATACTTTTTTCTAAATGGTAGGAGAAGCTCACCTATGATTAAAAGTGGGCTGTCAGTAATCTAACAATTAAGCACATACAAATGCGCTTATCATTAAACGTGAAAGTGTTCCAGCCTGCTTGCTTTATTCTGACTTTTTTCTGAAGACCCCCCAGGGAAGATGCATTTAAAAATATTGCCTCAGAAGGTAATATTGTATCTTCTGCTCCTAGGGAGAATTCATATAATAATCACCTAAATAAAGTTTTATCTTCTTTGTAGATTACTGTTTAAAACATCAATGTGATTCTTGAAAAAGAACTAAACAGTAAATGTCAATTTGTTTTCTGCTTATGCAGAAAGTATAACTCTCCTGGAAAACTGATAGACTCTTTTTATAAGATGAATTGTTTTCCTTTTTTGTTTTTTGGGGGTTTTTTTGCTTTGTTCAACAGAAAGTTGAACTTAAAACCTTACTTCTGTCCTTTGCCTAGCCTTATAGCGCAGCTTATTATTTTAGTGGTCCAACTGTACAGGCATGATTGTTTATGTTTGGTAGTTGAAGTATGAATGATATATTTCTAAACATTACTTTTACAACTCAACTTCAAAGTTAATTAATTTAGAAATATATTTTCAAATATATGTTTCTGAGACTACTGACCAACCACAGGCTTTAAGTGTTTGATTTTCTTTTTTTTTTTTTTTTTGACAGAAAAGAAGAGTTACTAAAAGGGATCTATTCAATGGGATTTAATAGACCATCCAAAATCCAAGAGATGGCTCTACCTATGATGCTGGCATATCCGTGAGTTTTCAGGGTAGTGGTATTCCAACTTGGCTATGTTTAACAGTAGTGGTATTACAGTTTGGTTCAATTTATGCCTGGGCTCATGTGTATTCAGTTTATGCCCAGTGGTCTCCTCTTTTCTACAGACCCCAGAACCTCATAGCACAGAGCCAGTCTGGTACGGGAAAAACAGCTGCCTTTGTCTTGGCAATGTTGAGCAGAGTTAATACCTTGGAATTATTTCCACAGGTAAGGAAAGGCTGGGGAAGGGGAGATGCTTGCAATGTTGATGCTATTTTAGTAATAGGTGATATTAATGCAGTGATATGATTACTACAGTGATGTGACAATATTTAGAATAGACATTCTTTCATAAGGTCATGGAGCATTGGACAGCAGTATGGGACAGTGATGGAGAGCATAAGCTTATAGTCTGACTGGTTTCAATCCTATCCTCTTCAGTTACTAGCTGAATGTCTTAGGAAAGTTAGCAAACCTCTGAGTTTGTTAATCCTTGTCTGTAAAGATAATAAAAGCAAGGATGTTATTTGATCTGTTCACCATTGAAGTATAGCACCTAGCACAATACCTGGCTTGTAAAACCACTCTTTGAACATTGAATGAATGGATGAATGCATACCTCATAGGGCCAGCATGTGAATTTAATGAAATTGTAATTTTTAGCATTGTACTTGGTATAAAGTAAGCATGCAATAATGGTAGCCATATAGCTGTAGGACCAGATCATCCAGTCCACCTCACTTTAGCAGAAGAGGAAGCTGATGCCTGGAAGGAGAAATGTCTTTCCTGAGGTCCGCAGAGAGTGACTGAGCCAGGACTGGCACTGACACCCAGTTTACTGTTCTCCTAGTGTAGTTTCCACTCCTGTAAAGTACCTTTTTGTCTTTCCCAACTTGTTTGATAAGCTGAGTACCTGTATGCGTTAAATGCTGTGGGGAACACAAGGGCTCTCTTAGCAAGTTTACACTCTGATCAGCCAGATGAGCAATAGTGTGGGTGACTAAGGCCATGAATAGGAAATCTTGGGCATTTTAGAAAAGTTCAATGAAATTTATATTTGGATTTTGGTGTTATCAGTAAAAATTCTTTAGGATAAGCTGTGCTTGAACATTATTTGAAAATGTTGAAGATGTGTGTGGAACTATTTTTAGCACTTTGGCTATGTTTCCTTCTCTATCACAGATTCCTGGTTGACACATGTAAATGTATTAGATATCACCAGTTTCTTTTATCAACATCTTTATTCAACAACAGTCACCGTTTTTATGGGGTATGGAAAAACAAATGAAAGAGTTTGGGGGAATATTATTCTGGCAGGATGATGGATGAATGGATGGATGGATGGATGGATGGATAGATAGACAGACAATATAGATAGATTGGATCAAGCAGGGAGTGTTCCAGAAATAGGCACACTTAGCAGACAAGAGGTGATGGGGATCAAGCTGTCATTTGTCTTGCATTCCCTCTCTTGTTGATTCCCAACCTCCCTGCATCCTATTCTTCCTCCATCAAAAAAGGGTGACAAGTAAGGTGTGTTTCTAAATAACCCTTAGAGAGGAGTCTATAAAAGGTAGCTATTTCTCCATCTTCCAGCCCCTCCCCTATTTCATACTCAGCATTCACCACAAGTTTATCAGCTGTTAAATTGTATTCAGTTTAAAATCATTTATTCTCAGCCTGTAATCCCAGCACTTTGGGAGGCTGAGGCTAGTGAATTGCCTGAGCCTGCGGGTTCAAGACCCACCTGGGCAACTTGGCAAGACCTCGTCTCTACAATAAATAAAAATTTAGCTGGGCGTGGTAGCGCACGCCTGTAATTCCAGCTACTTGGAAGGCTGAAGTGGAAGGATCGCTGGAGTCCAGCAAGTTGAGGCCACAATTACCAGGAGCGTGCCACTGCACTCCAGTCTGGGCAACAGAGTGAGACTCCAATTCAAAACAAATAGATAAAAAATAAAATCGTTTATTCAACCAAAACTTTTAATTTCATTTCTGTGTCTCGCCCTGTACAAATTTTTATAGTCCAAATTTGAAAGATGGCTAGTATGAACCTTTCTTCTCCCTCTTCCCTCTCTATCCCACAGTGCCTCTGCCTGGCTCCTACTTATGAGTTGGCTTTGCAAACTGGCCGTGTGGTTGAGCAGATGGGAAAATTCTGTGTGGATGTTCAAGTGATGTATGCCATTCGAGGGAATCGACGTATGTATCAGCAAGCCAGACCTGGCTGATTTTTTAAATTCTGGCTTCACCATTAATAAGCATGTTATAGAATTTCTCTGCTTCCTCATCTCTTAAATGGGGGAGGTAATAGCACCTGAATCATAGCATCATTATCAGAATTAAATGAAATGATATAGATAAAGCAAAATGCACAATACCTGGCATATGATAAAGACCCAGTAAACATTAACTACATAATTTCCACATCCTGTAGAAGGATGCCTTTATAGTCTTTACTTTGAGACTTGGTTGTTTTGTGCAGTATAGCATTTATTTTTTAATTTTTCATTAAAGTATTACATGCTTATAATGAAAAGAACTTTAAAGGAAAGATGATTAAAAGGTAAAAGTGAAAGTTGTTCCTTGTCCTTCACACCTAGTCCCCAAAATTACCATAGTACTATTAAAAAAGGCAGACCTTTGTTTTAGCGGTTTTTTTGGTTTGTACAAGCACACAGAAATGCACATATATGTGTTTATTTTCACTGAGTGTTTACAAAATGGGAGCACTTTTTTCATACCATCCCATTCTTTTTACTAGACACAAGATATTCCATAATTTGTTTAATTTAATTTGTTGATAGACAGCTTGGTTGTTTTTTATTTCGGGAAGGTTTGTAGTTTTCACAGCTATACCACTATTTCTGTAGGACAGTGGGATTGCTGTAAGGTGAATTTTTAAATGACCATGAAGCAGAATCAAATACACAAGACTATTATTTTCATAAACCTAGAAAATTGGTAATTTATTCTGAAAATTCTGCAAAATCAAAAACCATGGTAATCCTCAGGGTTTATACCTGGAAAATCATTATGCACTGTACCTTGCTTCTGAGCTCTGTATTGCATTGTCCTGACTTGTAGCTTGCTGGAGGTTGTTTGCATCAGAAGGAGCACTTAAAACTCTTTTCTCCCTAGTTCCCAGAGGCACTGATGTCACTAAACAGATTATAATTGGAACTCCTGGGACTGTCCTAGATTGGTGTTTTAAACGAAAATTGATTGATTTGAATAAGATTCGTGTATTTGTCCTGGATGAAGCAGATGTGATGATTGATACCCAAGGATTTTCAGATCAGAGTATTCGTATTCAAAGGTAATCTTCAGAGTCACCCTTTCTTCCTTGATCTTTTGTCCAGATAAAGAATTTCATTTGTCTGCTGCTCCTAATTGTTTTTGTTGCTTAATTCCTCACTATCTTAACCTCTAAAACAAACTTGGGTTTTCATTATTTTGGGCAGCTCAAGGGCCCCTCACACTGCTGTAATTTTCCATCACCTTCAGCTTGTCACCTTGCCTGACTACTTTATTTTTGCAACACAGGCTTACAGATGGAATCTATGTCATGCACCTGCACCAAATTTGCCTTTAATGTTTTATATTTTGAGCAAAATTGTAAAGAGTATCTATTAAAACCTGGGATATGGATATTGTGAGGATACAATGGATAATTGAGACAGAGTCGAGGACATAGTACCTGGGATCAGTAGACCTGTGATCTAGTCCTGACTTTACCTTTGATTTCTAAATACATCACACAGTTTTACTAGGCCTCTGTCGGGATCCCCTGAAGGGCTTAAAACTACAGATTACAAGGCCCAATCTCAGTTTTACTATATCAGAATTTCTGAGAGTAAGTTTTAGGAGTCTGTATTACTTATTTTTAAATAAAGTATTATAAACTTAGTGTTAAATTCAAATAGTATTGAAAGACTTGTAATGAAAAACAGTAACTCACTGCTCCAACCTCAAAAGAATACCTTTCTTTTCTGCTATTAACCTTCATACCTTTCAGTAATTTTCTCATACTGCTGTTTTCTGATGGATAGTCATTGTCAATTGATTTCCCATTACAGGAAGTAGGAATTAAGTTCTTTTAAACTACCTTCTAATCTGTCTTTACTATCCCCTCTGTCACCTCTCTGTAATTATAAGACTTTAGTCACATTATTAGTTGGTAGTGAGATCATATAACAGCATAAGTGTTGTTCACTACTGAGCCAAGAGATGTATTATTATAATTACAGTTCTCTGTCTCTGGATCCATCGGGGGTTTGCTTTTAGGACCCCCTCTCCCCTGAGGATATCAAAATTCATAGATGCTTAAGTCACTGACATAAAATAGTGTAGTATTTGCATATAATCTATGCACATTCTCCTGTGTACTTTAAATTATCTCTAGATTACTTATAATACCTATTACAATGTAAATGCTATGTAAATAATTATTATACTATATTATTTAGAGAATAATTGTAAGAAAAAAGTCTGTACGTGTTCATACAAGGACACACAAATGCACATATATGTTCAGTACACTTTTTTCCCCAAGTATTTTCAATTTACAGTTGGTTGAGTCCACAGATATGGAGTCCACAGATATAGAACCCATGAACCTGGAGGGTCTACTGTTTTTCTTGTACAGCCTTTTCCCCTAGAATTAATAATTTCACTTTTTTCATTTAGTTAGTATCACTATATAAGGGCCTTTAATTTTCCCTATTCTGTCATATGTGTCATATGTCAGATGTCTCCAAATAGTCAAATAGTCACTTTCTGTTTTTTCCTGATAATGTCCCAAAAACTCTCTCCCTCTCCAGCTTCAATCTGGACTGATTACTCTCTAGACCTGCTATACAGCTGTCATCATGGGTCTTCCCTTTGCTCATTTACAGTTAAAATCTCCCATTATCTGAGTTATTTTTCTTGGACTACTTCCTTAGTATGCTGGAGTACATTTTCTGATGTCTTCCAAATAAAGAATATATAGGAGGTTAACTTTTCATCCTTTACATGTCTGAAAATGTTTCTATTGTACCTGTAAATTTGATCTTATGATTGATAATTTGCCTGGACAGGAATCCTATCTTGAAAATCATTCTCCCTCTAAGTTCAAAGAAGTGTTGAAAACAGGACATTTTTAAAAATGTAACTTTAACATTTAATTAATATTCTCAGCTTCCATTTGTTGCTGAAAAGTCTAATGTCATCTTGATCTCTAAGCTTTTGCGTGTAACTTATTTTTTCCTTCCCTGGAAGCTCTGGAGGTTTTCTTTCTTTATGACATTCTGAAACTTTTCCATGATGTGCTTTGGTTCAGGTCTTTTTTCATTCATCATATGTTAGTGCATCTTTTTAGTCTCAAAACTTGTGCCTGCCTGTTCTGGAAAATTTTTCTTGAGTTATCTCTTTCCTAGAGTAACCAACTTTTTAGAGAGCCAATCCAGGACACAGTCCTAGGAGACTAAAAAAATAAATACAAGGAGGACCAAAAAAAAAAAAAGCCCAGAATTATCTTTTGGAAGGTGGCTCCTTATAGTACAGGCTTCCTTTGCTAGGTAAGTGTTCTAGGAATTCATTGGCATCAGTGTACCTGCTAGCATTGTTGTGAGAGGCTGCATTTGGCTTCAGTGAATTTTTTTTTTTTTTTTGGAGATTATGTCAACACATTTGCCCATTTTGTGGTGGACGATTTACGAGCATACCTGTCCACACTGTGCTGAGTGTTCATCAGTTTTCGACTAAAAACAGCATGACCACCGTGCCCCACCCTCCCTGTTCACTCAGTCTCACCTCGAGTGACTTTTTTGTTTCCCCACTAAAAAAAGTCCTCAAAGGGAAAAGTTTTGCTGATGTGGAAGAGGTGAAACAAAAATTGGCAGAAGCACTAAAAGACCTTAAATTAATGAGTTTAAAAACTGTTTTAAATAGTAGAAAAAACATTTTGATAGGTGTATTGCCTCAGAGAGTACTGTGAAGGTGACTGAAGTTTAAACATGTAAGAATATAAGCAGTGAGCTAAAAGTGATAAGAGGAAAAGGTATCCAATTATTAAGTATTTATTTAGTATTTATGAAAAAATATAAAATTGAGAGTGATGAGGCAATAATGAATACTATGCACATAAGTGGGACACTTAAGAGTTGGAGGAAAAAAATGGAGAAAGGAAATCATACCACATGTAAAAGGTGAAGTGCTAACAATAATAACCAGTAAGGGTCAAAAAAGTTAGTTGGGAAAAATTGAATACCTTTTAAACTGTGGTCAGAGGACTACCAAAGATCTCTTTGTCTAATGTTAAGTTTGTTAGAGAATTTAATGACCAGTAGGAGAAAAATACTGTTGGATGAAATGTTTGCTCTCTAAAAGACAAATGATCTGTTCTGTGAGAAAAGTTGCAAGCCAAGAGGCAAAAATAAAAACACCTAAGTAGGAAAATTATATTTTTCACAGATTATTCCAAAGGTTGTAGGCGACCCCTATTCATCCAATCTTACCCCAAGTGATTTTTTATTGTTTTCTTGATGAAAAAGTCCTCAAAGGGAAATGTTTTGCCAAAGTGGAAGAGATGAAACAAAAAACAGTAGAAGCAGTAAAAAGCATCAAAATTGATGAGCTCAGACCCGCCTGGGCAACTTGGTGAGACCTCATCACTACAATAAAATCAAAAATTAGCTGGGCGTGGTAGCACGTGCCTGTAGTTCCAGCTACTTGGAAGGCTGAGGCGGAAGGATCGCCGGAGCCCAGCAGGTCGAGATTGTGGTGGCCGGGAGCAGCCACTGCACTCCAGTCTGGGTGACAGAGTGAGACTCCAACTCAAAAAAAAAAAAAAAAAAAAAAAAAATTGATGAACTCAAAAACTGTTTTGAGCAGAGTGAAAGCATCTTAATAGGTGTATTGTATCAAACGAAGAGTATTTTGAAGGTGACTGAAGTTTAAACATGTAAGAATTAATACACAATTTTTAATATAAAAATAAACATGTAAGAACAAATTTTTAAAAATAAATTCCGTGTTTTTTGAGTCCCTTATAAAATAGAAATAATTATATACATGTGCTATACTTTAACATAAAAATATGAAAAACATTTATTTGAAATTATGTTCTGTATTTTCTGTTATATGATGCTACTATTTAAACAAAATAGCCTTAGTACTAGTTAACAGTAGTAATTATTAGTTATTGATAGTAGAACCTATTAAATTAATATGTATGGGTAGCTATGACAATAATTTATGTTTCAGTCTCTGCTATAGCAGTTTTTTTTTAACTTTTAAAACTCTTTTTGGGTCTTTATACTTTGTAGGAAATGCCATATATTCTTGAGACCCATAAATAAAGTATTTTCACAAAGGGAGCATAATATAGTAGTGCTAATTAAGCAGATATTACCTATAGTTAATGAAAATAATGATATTCTTTCTGTCTCATGATACAGTAGAATATTTTTACTCATTCTCCTTTCTTTTCCAATAATATCTCTCTGAACTGCCTGTAGTCTTCTTTTATGTGGTAGTAAACTGTATATAGTCAAAAGTAAAATTCATTTTCACTTGTAGCTCTGCTCTTATCAAGCCCATACTGGTTGGTGTCAGTCTGATGATAATGTCAAACTAAATATTCTAACAAAAGCACAGAATATTTAGGATGGTACTTACTATCAGTAGTAGGTTTTTATTTATTTAATTTTTGCAATGTAATCCTCTGGATTTTTTTTTTCAGCTTTATTGAAGTATAATTGACCTAAAAACCGTATATATTCAAAGTATACAGCATAATATTTTGCTATGTGTATACATTTTTGAAATGATTGCCACAATCAGGCTAATTAACATGCCAATCACTTCATATAGTTAGCTCGTTTGTATGTGGTGAGAATATTTAAGGTATTGTAAGAATTTGTTTCTAGCTCTCTAGAAATGTCCGTCCACTATATCTATAGGCTTGTTTTGGTAGACCAGCTGTCTGTCATTCAGATCTTTTGCATCTATAACTTGCATCATATAGACTGTCTATATGGCCAGACTCAATGGCTCAGCCTGTAATTCCGCGCTTTGGGAGGCCGAGGTGAGTGAATTGCCTGAGCCCACAGGTTTGAGACCCACCTGGGCAACTTGGTGAGACCTCATCTCTACAATAAATAAATTAAAAAAATTTGCCAGGCAAGGTAGCATGTGCCTGTAGTTCCAGCTACTCGGAAAGCTAAGGCAGAAGGATCATCGGAGCCCAGAAGGGCGAGGCTGCAGTGACTGGGAGCGGCTACTACACTCCAGTCTGGGTGACAGAGTGAGACTCGAACTCAAAAAAATTTTTAAAAATTAAAAAAAAAAAAGACTGTCTATATGTAAAACAGCTAGCATTTTTAAATACTCTAAAGTACATTGGACATCATCAAAACTTAAGTCTCTCTTTCTCAAGGAAAACAGTTGTGATTTAGACTTGTGAATTTAAACTTGTAAATTAAAGATAGATTTCAAATAAGTTATAGTTTTAGTAAACAAATGAGAAAGTTCTGTTCAACTTGATGGCCATTTTCTGGTAACATTTTGAGTTCTACAGCAGTCTTATTTCTTACAAAAATGAGTCATTTTCTTGCTACATGAGTTTTTGTCACACCTTATATGTGGCACCAAACAACTTAGGTGGTGCAGTCAGTCCACTCTTCCTTTTTTCTAGACAACTTATAGCCTCCTAAGAGGTCATCAGTCAGTTTTGGAGAAACAGCATGCCATTTCTGTTTTATTACAGTCCTGTTCTCTGTTCTCTATTCTCATCTTCAATATCGTTCCAAATTGGAGAAGGACATTCCTTTTTGTTCTACACTTTGGAAATATGATTTTATGGCAGGCTAATATTTTTAATCTTTTCAATGGCCAGCAACAATGATAGTCATCTTATAGGCACATGTCTAAGGAAACCATCTCTTTCCATTTCTATATAGTTAAAAATCTCATTAAGTGCTTCCACAAGTTTTAAGGAAACTAAAAAATTAACAAAAACTTTGATAGTAAAAGGCTCAATATCACAGATAAGCAGATCATACCCCTTTTTAGGAGTGTTGTGTGCAAAGTATGCAGAATACTTAGCAAGTAAGATATTTTCTCTTTTTTGTTTTTATAACAAGTTGATGAACTGAATATAATTTGCCAAAATTTGCATTTGTACTGTTGACTGCATAGGCAGATAATTGAGTAAAGGTTAGTTTTTATTTGGATAAGATATGAACAGTCTTTTGTTTTATATTTTCTGTGTTTTATTAAAACTTCATAGAAGTCAAGAAGATATTTTGAAACTCCATTTTTCAAATCAGAGAATCTAAGAGCTGGGGGAATATTTTTATTATTGCTGTGATTTGACATATCACTTGATGTACTGTTGAAAAACATGGTTGACTGGGCACGGTGGCTCATGCCTATAATCCCAGCACTTTGAAAGGCAGAAGTGAGAGGATCGCCGAAGCCCACGGGTTCGAGACCAGCCTGGGTAACGTGGCAAGACCTCATCTCTACAATAAATCAAAAAATTAGTGAGCGTGTTGGTGGGTACCTATAGTTACAGCTACTTGGAAGGTTGAGGTGGAAGCCTGAACCCAGCAGGTCGAGGCTGCGGTGGTTTTGAGCGTGCCACTGCACTCCAGCCTGGGCGACATAGTGAGACTCTGACTCAAAAAAAAAAGAAAAGAAAAGAAAAGAAAAGAAAGAAAACATGGTCATTGGTAAGATGTTATAGGATCAGCTCTGCACTAAAAGAGATGAGACATCTATTATCAAAATAGATGTTTATTCACCCATGGGATGTTTTACTTGCAACCTCTGAACCAGAAAGTGTAACTATACTTGGTTTCATAGAGATATCAAAGAAATAATACAATAAGCAGTTCATTTGTGTGGTATGACCAAGCTAACTCAGCATCTACTGTTTTCAACTGAGCACTGGTGCCTTTGAGGAGGCAAAAAAACCTTTTTCATTTAGAAGTACTGCCTGTCTCATCCTGAACTTGTGAGATTCAGTCTTTGTACATGCTTTCCACATAACCTTCTCCACCATGCCTAGTTCCAAAATCTGTCCTTCAACCCAGTTGTGTGTATCCTTTCATTTGTCATTAAAATAACGCAACCATTTAGCTTTCTTTTTCTGTCTGCCAGAATCATACTAGTGGTGTTCTCTGGTGTTCGCTGTTTATTTGATGTAGCTTCCTTTTCTTGTGTTACAAGATGCAATATCTAATGCTATCTTTCTAAGGATATTAATAATAGTATTTTTTAAAAGGTTTCTGTTTTCAACATTGTTTCTGAATTATCCAAGTATCCTTTTATGTTTGTTTACTAGTCTCTTTCACAGCAAAATTTTCCTCTTCATATCTGGTGATAACTTGACCAGCCTTTCATAATCTAGGATGAGGAGCTAAAATTCTAATTGATAGCTTTATGTATGTGGCTGGGGCTTATAACTTGGGGTGCTCTACTTTCTAATAATTGTCACCTGGAGGTCTTTAGGACTGTGTAATGTCTCTGATCTCCTTCTGGGAGGGCAGACCATTGGCTACTGACATTCTGGGAGTAGAGCAGTGACATAGGCTGGAAGGGCTCTGACATTCAGTGTGCATATTTTCACTTGATATTCTCTTTTCAGCTGTTTTACCCCCATCTTCTACTGAGGCTTCTACTGAGTATCCTCAAGTCTAAAATTTCTGCACAGAACAAACTTCTAGTCTTCTGCTTGTAGGTGCTTAGCTATCTAAAGTAGATGGATCCAACTGTTTCTTATACATATTTCCTGCCAGCCTTCCTATTTAAAATAATTTGGATCAATCAGTGTAGAAGTGTTCCCTTTTCACCACATCCTCTCTAGCATCTGTTATTTTTTGAGTTGTTGATGATGGCCATTCTGATTGGAGTTAGATGGTATCTCAGTGTAGTCTTAATTTGCATCTCCTTGATGACTAGTGAAGCTGAACATTTTTTCATGTATCTGTTGGCTGCTCGTATGTCTTCTTTTGAGAAGTGTCTATTCATATCTTTTGCCCACTTTGTAATGGGGCTGTTTGTTTTTTTCTTTTCGGCACATTTGAGTTCCTTGTAGATCCTTGATGTTAGGCCTTTGTCAGACATGGAGTTGGCAAATATTTTTTCCCAGTCTATAGACTGTCTCCCTGTTTTCTTGATGGTTTCTTTGACTTTGCAGAAACTTGTCAGTTTAATGAGGTCCCACTTGTCTATCTTATCTCTTATGGCACAGGCAGAGATCAAAGGAGATTCCTTTCTTCTCATCCTCTTACTAATAAGCTGGTATGTTTATATATAACAGCAAATGAGAGATTCATAATGCCGGGGAAGATTTTGCAGTCAAAAAGGCTTTCTATGAAAGTCCCTTTTATTTTCTACTAAAGAGAATATTAAGTAATAATTAGAGCATTTGTGTTGGTTGTTCAGCCTCCATCGTTCAGTTTTCCTTCCTTTTGCTTAAAAAAAACTTAGACCAGTGATGCTTAATAGAAATGTAATGCAACCCATATGTGTAATTATAAATTTTCTAGTAGCCACATTAAAAAGAAAGTTACTGTATAATTAACCCATTGTATCAAAATATAATTTCAAGTAATCAATATAAAAATTAATGGCGCCGGGCTCGGTGGCTCAGCCTGTAATCCCGTGCCTTTGGGAGGCTGAGGTGAGTGGATTGCCTGAGCCCACGGGTTCGAGACCCACCTGGGCAGGCGAGACCTCATCTCTACAATAAATCAAAAAATTAGCCAGGCGTGGTAGCGTGCGCCTGTAGTTCCAGCTACTTGGAAGGCTGGGGTGGAAGGATCGCCGGAGCCCAGCAGGTCGAGGCTGCACTCCAGTCCGGGTGACCGAGTGAGACTCCAACTCAAAAACAAAAAAAAAAAATTAATGAGGTATTTTACATTTTTATACTAAATCTTAAAAATTAAATGTGTTGTGCAGAACAGCCCATGATTTCCTTTTCTTATAAAATTTGTATCAATTTTTTCTGTGTAGTGAAATGGCTCAGGCCTTGCAATATCAATCCTTGTGCCATCTTTCTCCAGATGCAAAAAAAATCTATATATTGTGATATAGCAGATGACCAAGAGGCCCCAGCGTACAAATGCAGAATTTTATTAGTGTTTTCTGACATGAACTCCATTTTCAATTCTTTCTCCCTAATTCTCTGGTCCCTGGAGCTTGTAGGAGGATCCCAGACCTCTCAGTGGTTCTGAGAAAACAGCTGCATTTTCATCAACACTTCATTCTGCAGTACTCACGTTGCGGCTTCATCCACTTTCCCATTTTTCTACTCCCTTTTTATCTTCCAAAAATATTTCAAAATACATGTCTGCCAGTTTCTCTTCTCCTCTTTAGAGGAACTCCTTCTACTGAGACTGGTACCCCAGGTCTGAAATTTCTGCACAGAATAAATCTGTCTTTTGTGGAGTAATCTCTTTTTATTTCTTTTTTTTTTTTTTTGAGTTGGAGTTTCATTCTGTAACCCAGACTGGAGTGCAGTGGCACCCTCCTGGCCACCATGGCCTTGACCTGCTGAGCTTTAGCAATCCTTCCGCCTCAGTCTTCCAAGTAGCTGGAACTACAGGCATGCGCTACTATGCCTGGCTAATTTTTGATTTATTGTAGAGACAAGGTCTCACCAAGTTGCCCGGGTGGGTCTCGAACCAGCAGGCTCAGGCAATCCACTCTCCTCGGTCTCCCAAAGTGCTGGGATTACAGGCTGAGTCACCGAGGCCGGCCCTCTTCATTTTTTTATGCTGAGAAGATAACACATGTAGATAGTCTGCCATAGTTAACTAGAAATCTATCATTCTGTTGTTGATTGCCGAGGCTACAGGCTTAAAATAGTGTTTGGGAATCAGTGGACCATATGATCTCTTTCACTCCCTTTTAGCACTAGCAGTTTATTCTTCTAAGTGTTCTGAATTCTTCTCGAAAGAGCTGATTTCTCTCTGGTTTCTCTCATTTAAACAACTGACTTTTTTGTTGATATATGAAATATGTACAGAAAAATACATGAATCATAAGTATACTGCTGAGTGAGTTATCACAAGAGGCCAACTTGATGTCACAGCCCAGATCATATTTACCAGCACCCCAGAATTCCTACATAGCCCCTTTCCTATCACAAGTCCCTCTCTTTTCCCCAGAATTAACCTCTCCTGGTTGCCAGGGTCATGGATTGATTTAACCTGTTTTTGAACTTTATATAAGTTAGCCGTGTATTCATTATGGGTTTAGTGTACTTTTCCCTTTTGCTCCCCTTTTATTTATATCTAGGTTCTTCTCAGTCCACATTAAGTTAGTTATGGCTGTTTTCCCCTCCCATATCATGGAATAGACAATGCCTGTCATCAGATGTCTAGCCTCTTTTTCCTTCATCCCCATTCATCTTTGTGTGAGATTGTAACCATAGAGAGCATCTAGATTATCCCTGCTTGGCTGCATGAGACTGCCTCTCCTATGGAAGAAATTGGCATGAGAGACTTCAAACTCTCCAGAATATATGCCTCAACTTTGCTCTGAGCTCCACATTTCATTTACATATGTTTCCAAATGTGGGGTGACAAGAAGGGTCAGGATACTTGACTGTCTGCATGAAGGCATAGCTGGTCATTGCAGGCAGCACCTCACATGGATTAGGTGCGTGGAGCAGCAGATGGCAGTGGCATGAAGTGCCTAAAGGAAAGTGATGGGTTGCCAGTCGGGTGACAGCCTTCCCTCCTCTTTCACAGAGCTCTGTCCTCCGAATGCCAGATGCTCCTCTTTTCAGCAACCTTTGAGGACTCTGTGTGGCAGTTTGCTGAGCGAATCATTCCTGACCCTAATGTTATCAAGTTACGCAAAGAGGAGCTCACCCTGAACAACATCCGGCAGTATTACGTGTTGTGTGAGAACAGGAAAGACAAGTACCAAGCCCTGTGTAACATTTATGGCAGCATCACCATTGGGCAGGCCATCATCTTCTGCCAGGTACATGTGTGGATGTATCTTCATCAAGCCTAGATTACCCTACAGGCAGAAGTAGGGGGACCATAATATAGCTAGGTTCTTGTTAAGCACTTTTTGTATGTTATCTGGTTTAATCCTTAGAACAGCTCTAAACAGCAATTTTCTGTATTCTATGGGTGAAACTTAGAAAGGTTAAGTAATAGAATAGGATCTTCACTATGATGTTAAACTAAGTTCAGGAGAGTTCTATATCCTCATTTCATAGGGACTGCTTATGATACATCTACATTTAAAGTGATGTTATTGTCATTTTTACAGGTACCCTATATCAGGTTAGGGGTGTTACACACTATTTTATTTTCATATTTCCCATTTTATTTTCATATTTCCTTTTGCTATCTGACACTTTTCATATTCACGCATAGTTTTATCTTCTCACTACCATGTGAACACTCTAAACTTTGTGAGAGCAGGATCTTGTCTGTCTTATTCACTTCCACATCTACTGCACTAGACCACCACTTGCCTGCACATGGACAGCACTAAAAATATATTTGTAGAATAAAATGAAGCTCAGCTCTGCAACTGGCTAGCCTTATAGCCTTGAGGAAGTTAGATAACATTTTTAAGCTTTGGTGGACAGAGGAGCTGGATGTATCTGTTTTAAAATTTTTTAAATAAAAATAGATAGCTAATTTATTAAATTGTGGTGAAAGCACATGACCATAATTCATGAAAAGATGTCAGCCAGATGCCCAACACATGCGAAACTTTTAGAGTGTTGTCAGTATTACATTATATCATTTTGTCATTGCACCATGTGAGGTAGGTGGGCCACATCTATCTCCATTTCATGGGTGAGAAGGCCAAAGCTTTGGTTGAAAGGATGTAGCCCTTAGAAGCACAGGCAGAGAGAGAAGTCCATGCACATTGCAAAGGCCCTCGAGGACTGAGGGAAAGGTGAACCAAAACTCCTCTGCAGTCCTCTCCCACTGCTCCTGTCCTGCGTGCATGAACGTCACAGGCACAGTCAGGTTGCTTTACTTAAGTTTGGGGTGCTGTGGTGGATTTTGCTTTTTTACATAGACGCGCCAAAACGCCAAGTGGTTGACTGTGGAGATGACGCAGGATGGCCATCAGGTGTCTTTGTTAAGTGGGGAACTGACTGTGGAGCAACGAGCCGCCATCATTCAGAGATTTCGGGATGGGAAAGAGAAGGTTCTCATAACAACCAATGTTTGTGCTCGAGGTAGGTGTGTTTAAAGTCAGGTGTAATTTGCAAATGATAAAATTCACTCTTTATGTGCGAGGTTCAATGAGTTTTGACAAACATATTCAGTTGTGTAACCATCACCATCATCCAAGCACAGTTCATCTCCATCTACCAGAGTTTCCACACATTCCTTTGCAGTCAGTCTCCCCCTCCCATCCTATGACCTCTGGCAACTACTGGTCAAATTTCTGTTTCTGTATTTTTGTCCCCTCCGAAATGCTACATAAATTAAATCATATAGTATATTGTCTCTGTGTCTGACTTCTTCCACCTAACATGATGTTTTTGAGTTTCGTCAGTGTCATTACATGTATCAGTAGTTCATTCCTTTTTAGTATTCCATTAATGGTTCGTCCATTTGCCAGTTGATGGACATTTGGATTGCTTCCAGTTTGGGGCTATTTTGAATAAAGTGGTGATAAAAATTCATGTGTAGGTGTTTGTGTGGACATATTTTCATTTATCTTGGTTAAATACCTAGGAGTGGGATTGTTGGATCATATGCTCAGTGTACACTTAGCTTTATTAAAAAGCTACAAAACTCTTTCCCATAGTGGCTATACCATTTTGCAGTGTAGAAGAGTTCCAATTGCACTATATTCTTGCTAGCAATTGGTGTTGTCACTCTAATGTTATCCATTCTGGCAGAACGTATACTGGTATCTCATTGTGGTTTTAATTTGCATTTCCCTAATAACTGATGATGTTGAGCATTTCTGCCATATGTTTAATTTTTAAAATATTGACTATGGTGGGGAAAAGGATCTGTTTTTTCAAGAGAAGGACCTTCCTTCTTTCTTCATCCTTCTCTATATCATTGCTTAGGCCTCATACTCAAATCGTGTTTACTAGTTTATTCTTAGCTTAGCAAATAGAACTGAGAACCTGCCACATTAGGAATGAAGCTGAGCTCCACGCTTTGGAAGGATGTCCTGAAAAAAGATGAGGTCCTGTCTCTCAGGAGCTCACCACCTAGGCTCTTTCTCTTGGCATTACCCAATAGAACTTTCTGCAGTGAGGGAATGTTCTAGTCTGCTGTCCATTTGATAGTCACTTATTCATATATGGCTTTTGAGCACTTGAAGTATGACTAGTGTGATTAAGGAGCTGAATTTTTACTTCCAATTAATTTAAGTTTAAATAGCTACATGGAGTTAACATTTACCATATTGGACAGCATAACTTTATACCCTAGAGGAAACAAGGCGCAAAGAGCTCTAGGGTCAAAAGTACAAGGAGCACAAGTATCATGATCCCGGCTATTGGTTAGTGTTGGGGGAGGGAAGGCAATAGGGGTGAGGGGGTTGCACAGAAGTCTTTCTAGGCAACATAAGTTTTGAAAAATGTAGTAGTCTGTTTTGTGTTACTATAAAAGAATACCCAAGGCTGGGTCATTTATAAAGAAAATAATGATTATTTGGCTCATGGTTCTGCATGGCGCCAGCATCTGCTTGGCTTCTGTTGAGGCCTCAAGAAGCTTTTGCTCATGGTGGAAGGCAAGGGGAGATGGTATGTCACATGTTGAGAGTGGGAGCAAGAGAATGAAGGCTCTTTAAAACAACCAGCTCTCAATGAACTCATTACCTTCAGAATGGCACCAAGCCATTCATGAGGGATCTGCCCCCATGACCCAGACTCCTCCCATTAGGCCCCAACATTGAGGATCACATTTCAACATAAGATTTGGAGGAGACACATATCTAAACTATATCAAAAGGTTTTTGCAATTCATTTGGATGAGAATTTACATGTTTTTGGGAAACAGCCAGAACCTTGTGATAGGAGTGTTGTATTTGTGAGTCAGGAAAGGAAGAGATGAGACTTTGGGTGGTTTGAGGTCTTGAACTGCATGTGCTTTATCCTGTACAATTTGGGCAGTGGGTTCTGAACTCAAGTGTCCTAGACATTGCTGTGGTAACCATCATAGGAGAGATGAGAAGAGAAAGAGGGGAAACCAGTCTGAAAGTTGTTGTAACAGTTGAGGCAAGGAATTAAAGAGACCTCACCAGAACAATAGCCGTGAAGTGGAGCAGGGCTGGGGGCCTGTGATAATAAGGGAACACAAGACTGAGGAGCCTGCTGGGGACTTACACACAAGGAACAGTGAGGAAAGAGTGGTTCTGGGGGCTTGGTGAGAGCACCTCCTCACACACACATGTGCACATACACAAACACACACACACACATATACATGATTTGTACATATTTAGACTTTTGTAGAATTATCCTCTATGACACTGTTATCTAGCATCATGGATAGCAAGCATAGAAGCAAACTGACCAAAGTATCTGTTTCAATTACATAAAGCCAGATTTGATTCATAAATTGTCTCTATTAATGAGAATTTCCTTGGTGTGTTTGGTTCTTGAATGACTATGTCATGAAGCAAACATTACAGGACCCTACCATGTTTTTCCTCTTCTAGGGATTGATGTGAAGCAAGTCACGATTGTCGTGAACTTTGATATTCCTGTAAAACAAAGAGAGGAGCCAGACTATGAGACCTACCTCCATCGCATAGGGCGGACAGGACGCTTTGGCAAAAAAGGCCTCGCCTTCAACATGATTGAAGTAAATAAGCTTCCCCTGCTCCTGAAAATCCAGGAACACTTTAGTAAGTAGCACCATTTTCACAGTATGAACCACAGGGTTGCTAATGCTGACGGCAATGATGTGTGTTAGAGAGCTTGAGTCCGGGCTTGTGAGAGATGGAAGCAGAAGCCATGGGGCAGAAGGCTTCTAAGTCACAGTACCAGAATCCTACTATGAGACAGTTAATTAAATATTTATATGGTAGATTAAGAAAAATGTACAAATCAAGTAGAATTAGTATAACTTCAGATTTATACATCATAGCTCATTCTGGAATCTGGAGCAGATTTTCACATTCTATGAAGTAATACCCTAAGCAAAGTGTAAAGTCCTTTAAGACTATCTCCTATTCCCAGCTTCTTTTATATATACTTTCCCCCTCTTCTTGCCCATACCCTACCACATAGAACAGTCCTAAATTCTGAGGTCCAGCCCCATCTAAACAAGGTAGGCTCCAATCATGGCCTGCTGGAAGGAACTCTGGACTGGCAAATTGCTCTGATAGAAGTGCAAAGGGTCTCATGACCTGGATGTCCACTCCTCAAATTACCCCATATCCCAAAACCCATGTGTGTGCCTGAGAGCAGAGGAATAAGAACATTTTCACCTTCCAGGACAGTGGTAGTTTGACCTTTGTAGGAAGCAGTGGGCACTTTCCCCAGGGAAATGCATATAGACACATACATGCTGTTTGGAGTATCGTTTTGAAAAGTTGACAGATTTGAGTGTAGCATGTCTACCAACTCTTCAGGGAAGTAGATTAAGTGCCCCTGTGTTAGGCTAACTGGGTGGGGCAGGAGGGAGGAAGAAGCATGAAAGTCACTGTTGTGTGATGAGCTCCCACACCCCTGGTCTCAGGAAGTGACTGTAGCAGAGATACCTCAGTGTCTCACCTCATCAGGCTCTCCTCACTTTCACTCTGGCCTTTCTAGACATCTAGACATGTATATTCTGTAGTCTGGTACATTTGATGCTGTTGGTATCGGTCAGTTATGTTGGTACCATCCTTATGTTTCTATCTCAAGGCTTTCTATACATGGTGTCTCTATTTTCAGAAGTTTAGTTGAATAGAATGAAGTTTAGGCCCTGGAGTAAGACTGGTCCTTTTCTCTTTTTTTCTTTTAGACAGCAATATTAAGCAACTCAACCCTGAAGATATGGATGAGATTGAAAAGATTGAATATTGAAGAAATAACTTTATTGTTTGTGAAATATCCTAGTTTATGTGAGAATGTCCCAGTGGGGTTGGAAGGTAAATTTTTTTTATGTTGAGGCTTTTTTGATGTGAAACTGTCACAGATGTTAAAATAAACGTCATAGTTCTCTAAGATTTAAGACCTGAGGTCTTTTTGAAACCAAACTAATGTGAAGCACGTGATCCCTTTGAATGAAAAAGCAAGGACTTTTCCTATTCTAATCTTTTCCAAGTAACACTTCTGTGTGGACCCCTGGGACCCTTTGGGTTTAGTTTAGATAATGTGAGCAGAACATGCCTCTTGTCAGCATCTTACAGAACCATGAGGTGGCAGTAGTACTTCACTGGTTTGGGGATTTGGGCTGGCAGGTAAAAGCCACGTCTTCAAGCCTCATAGGCTTAATATCTTTCCTCCTTCACTGCCCCCTCCCACGCTTCCCCATGTATGCACATAACATATTCCTAAGTGAAAGTACGGAGTAAAAGCTTTAAAAAAGTGACACCATTTGGAAGAGATTATTGTACTTGTGTAATATTTTAAATGACATGCAGAATTTCAGAATCTTTCTATTTTGCTTCTTCAAATTAGAGAAAATTTATTCTATCATCAGTTATTTCAAGTATCTGAAAATTTGGCTTTCATATAGACATTTCTTAAAAGCAGGCAGTGGAAGTAAAAAATCCATTTGCCCTATTAAAGAAGTAACATTTTAGGAAGACAAAGGTTTTGCCTTTAAAATCTTACAGTCCTGGACGTTTTCCAGCAAGTCCCATTGAGATACTTTTTATTTCTCACATTTGCTACTCAAAAGTGAAACATGGAGCTTGAGAAAAATGGGGTAAATGGGTTCCCTCCCAGAAAGCCAGAGCAGGTCTTCCAGAGCCCTGACAGCAACTCTGTCACAGCTCAGACTACACCAGTGGATTCACTGAATGCTCCTGTTATCACAGGGGGATGGTGGCATATGTATTTTTGTATTCTACTTGCATATCCCCTTGCCTGTGTTTTATCCCCTAGAGCAGGGCTCAGAAATACTTGGAAATCATTAAGCTCCTTCATTTAACAACAGATGTTTATTGTATACCATTTATGCTAAACACCAGCAAAAGAGAGATGAATAGCAGTCATCTCAGAATTCAGTGTAGTGGCAGAGACCCAGAATAAGTCAGCATGATAATAGACTGTACTAAAGGAGGTGGGTACAGGGACCCCCTAACACCATCTGGGCAGACTTCAGAGGGGTGACGCTCAAGATCTCCTACAGGACAGCAGGCTGTGTTCAGTAATGCCTTCCCAGTGTGTACTTAGTACCAACTAGCAACTTTCTATCCCGGGTTCACTGAGGCAGTGTTCCAGATCCACCATCAGAATTCTCATCACAAGAACTACCTACAAAATCTGAGGAAAAATACAGATTCCCTCCCCCATACAGACAAAAGCAGACTCTGTGCATACAACCTAGACGTACACGCTTATGTATGAAGGCATAGGTAAAGCAATAGGTAATACTGACCACTGTCTTAGAGTGGAGACACTGAGGCCAAGAGAGGGTCTCAGGAACAGGATGTGTAAAAAGTGAAGCTCCCACTTGTGCTTGTTTTTCCCACCCCCACCCCCCGCCCCCAATTCTCTTTACACGGCGTCTGCTTTCCTCTCTGGATTGGAAGCTGGTGATCAGTCTTGTCCACTCAATACCCCTAATACAATACCCAGCACATCATAGACACCAATGAATATTTGTTCTTGCTGAGTAAATATCTTCCTTGCCTTTGCCATTTCCTCATTCACTAGCATTTTTCCTTGACATTTTCCATCCCAGTTTTGAACCCCAATTATATGACCCAGGATGCACAAGCATGGAAAGTGTATCAAGATACTTTGCTTTCTCCTACTATTTGAGAATTGAGTTGGACCGTCCACCATACTCAGCTCAGCTGATATTTTAGGATATTTGGAATATTTAGGATATTTGGGATATCCTAAGTAAAACTTCACCACTTCCCTTTCCAGTTCAGTTCTCTGGTAAAGTCTCTACCAGTTTTACCCTCGCAAGTGTCATCAGTAATTTCCATTTGGCAGCTGTTCCCACGGGTGTGCAAGCACTGGGCATTCTTCTGCCTTCCCCTTTGCCCCTCTCCTCACATCCCTTTGTCTCGCCACCTAGGAGGCAGCAAAGCCATCCTGTTTTCTGCATGCATCATAGCTGTGTTAACACCAAGTGTCCAGTTTGGTGAGTCAGCAATCCAAAGGCTGTTTTTCAGGGTACAGCTCCTTGATCAGAGCTGTAAGCAATGTCCTCATCTCCACACATGGTCTGGCCAAATCATATCTCTCAGTGCCTGCCTGAGGAAAAAGTAAGAAAATGGAGAGGCAAGCAATAACCAGGTGATTTCAGTGTGTCTGTGAGCTAGGTTAATCAGCTGTGTATTACTTGGCACCAAATACTAAACCAAATCCATCAGGTTTATCTTGGCCAGCTTAATACTGTTAGTATATTGAAATTCATGATTACGTAGAACAGGACTATGATTTCCAGTGGGCGAGTGAACACCTCACCCGGGGCCCAGCTGCTGTCGTGCTCGGTGCAGGATCCAAGGCAACTGTTAATATTAGGAAAGGCAAATGAGTTTGTCATAGTCTCGTAGGGTGTCTGACAGCTCCTTCTCAAGAGACATTATTGCTTTTGGTCATGAGAAAAGTGTTGATCCTCCTCAGCAAAGCTTCGTCACTATGAAAGCGCTGGCAGTTTCTGCACATAAGATCAACAGTGGAAAATCTTAGAGAATTGCTGGGGGTGGGAGGTGGGGGTTGAGGTGGTAGGCAATACCTTTCCAGACACCAGGGAAAGAGAGGCTGGTTTTGTCAAGCCTTGGCTTAACTCTTCATCCCCCTTTGATTCAAGTAGGGGCCTAAATTAGAAAGAGGATCCAAGGAGAAACAACCAGCTGCTGAGCTGACCTGCATGTCTTCCCTCTGTGAGTCATGGGGCCTTACCCTGCTCTTGCCTGCTTGGGGGTGGGAAGCACTTCGGGAGCCCAGCAGTTGGGCACATACTGATTTTGCCAAGGAAGTAAGAAAAGGGTCAGATCTGCAATCCTAACACCCTTACTTTAAACCCCCCATCACTTCTGGGAAATAATCATGTATATTGAAGATCTTCATATCATTTGAACCCACAAACTATAAACTATCACAGTCTTGCTATATGCTGTAAGGAACACCAACTTTCTGCTCTAGAAAAAAACCCAAAAAGGTACCCGCTTTAACACTTTCTATACTTTTATTATTCCATGGCCAAGAGAAGAGTTAGACACTTCCCTTCTCACTTCTGTCTGCTGACCCCTCCTTTTCCATTCGGCTGCTCACTCATCCAGGCTGATGTTTTCATCTCCTGTGCCTGCTGCTGGGTCCCTCAGAAGGATAGGTAAGCCATGCTCTGGCCTTCTCACAACCGCTCCCTCACTGTATTTCCCAGTGTCTTCTCAGAGAAATGCTGTTGGACCATTGTCCCAAGACACTTCCCTTCCCTCTTCCTGTGACTTGCCTTACTGTTTTGCAAACTATCATTTGAAAATGTGGATGAGGGTGAAGCACCGTTCTCCATTTTTTATGTGACTTTTTTACCCTCCTTTAAACATTAAACTTTTAGACTCTTCTAGTGAAATACAAGAAGCACATTTGAAGTGGGATGATTCTTGGCTTATAGAAGCGCCAGTGTGTCTGGCAAACCCACGGAGAGTCCCCACTGGCCCATGCCTGAAACTTCCTGGCCTTCCTTTACCAATTTATCAGCTTCCCACTACTTCTGCTGAGATTAGAAGCAACCAGAAGCTTTAATATGATAAGAAAGAGGCTCTGTCCCTCTCGTATTCTGTAAAGAGGCTCTGTCCCTCTCGTATTCTGGAGAACTGAAAGAAATTTCAGAAAGAGAATCTAAAGTCTTTAGAGAAGTGTAGCAACTGTCTGTAGCACTTTTTTGGAAGAATTCATCTTTGCCCAGAATTTTTTTCTGTTCAGTAGAATAACCATAGGTTTCTATATTCTAGTTTCTAGAACATATTTTTCAAGAATGAGAATGATCTCCTATTTTGAGCTTCATATTTTTCTATTGCTAGAAAGAATGGTACAGTCTTGCTTCAGTCCCTTAGTTTGTGCTTCATGACTTAAAATCCCAGTTGGGAAGAAGTGAAGTTGATTGATGGAAAAACCCTGCTTTCTGAGTTCAGAGGCATAGTCATGTATGACAACCTCAGGCGTCATGTAGAAGACACAGGCAGTCTGAACAGGCCACTTTGTGAAGTGGTGAGCCCCCCATTCATGGGAGTATTCAATCAGTAAGAAGGTGGGTAATTACTTGTAATGGATGCTTTAGTTCTTGAATTACCAGGTGTGTGGAATAAAATTATCTCTGAGGCTCTGCCCATTCTAAGATACCATGTTTCCCTGACCCCACACAAAATAGCTATACACATGGAAGGATATGAGTCGTAGAAGCTTTGCACAAAAGAAGATTGTTTCCCACAAATGAAAATGAGGTGATTCCCACATCTTTAAAATAAAAAAAATTTTTGTCAAGGAAATGAGGCGATTAACTTCTAATCGCACCCTTAGTGTTCAGTTTCATTGGCTCTCTCCCCATAGTGTTCAGTTTCATTGGCTCTTTCCCCATGTGACCATCTCTTTATGCCAATCTTTGTCAGCGTATGCAGAATGTGAATCATTTTAAGTTTAATATTTATATTATGAAAGCAATAAAATAGCAAACAATGAGCATAAAAATGATCAATAATCTCATTACTTTATCATAAAAATTATTGGCTTGACCTGTTGATCTTAATATAAATATTTGTAGTAATCATAGTGCATATATGTTTTTATATCCTTTTATTTGAAACATTCAAGTGCTTTTTTCATGTTGCCACATAGTCTTTGGGATTATTAGTTCAAAATAATAGTTGACCAGATTATCCTATCCAGTGAACATGCATATTGCTAGCTACGTCTGTTGAATATTTATGTGGTATCCACTTTTCCAACATTATAGTTATAAATGCTGCTGCAACAAATATCTTCTTGAGTAATATTTTGAATTATTTCTTAAGATTAGAGACATTAAATTTGAGTACCATATTAATAAAATGGGAGCATTTTTATGACTTTTGGTTGTGCCAGATTGCTTCCAAAAGGCTGTGGTTATACCAATATGTATCACCCGACCAATTTTATCTCACCTTACAAGGGATACTTTCATTTTTTAAATTGCCTGATAACTTCTTTTGGTTTATGTTTCAGTACAAACAAGATTACTTTTTGATGGGGTTTATTTGAAAAGCATCTATAGTGTTCTTTGCCCATTTATCTTGTGAGATATTAATGTTTTCCTTATCAAGCTGTGTAAAATATGTATGAATTGATTTTTCCAAATAAAGACAGTAACCTTTTATTTTACTCACAATATATATACTCAGTCTGTCGGACTTTTTAAATTTATTATAGTTGTTTCACACAAAATTATTTAATTTTTTGTAATGAAATACCAATTTGTTATTTTGGGGGAGTCTACTGGTTCTAGAATGTTAGCTCACTCTAGAAAATATATTTAATTTTATTCTCAGTTATGTGATTTTTATCTGTAAAAAGATACTTTATCATCTAAATTTTTTTCTGGTGTGAGGCATATCAAATTGATCATATTTTCCCTTTTTAAAAAATGTTAACTAAAGACTGGGCACTGTGGCTCATGCCTATAATCCCAGTATTTTGAGGAGCCAAGGCAGGAGGATCGCTTGAGCCCAGGAGTTCAAGACCAGCCTAGGCAATGTAGCGAGACATCATCTTTAAAAAAAAAAAAATGTTTTTTTAATTAGTTGGGTGTGGTGGTGCCCACCTATAGTTTCAACTACTTGGGAGGCTGAGGCAGAAGGATCACCTGAACGCAGGAGGTTAGGACTATGGTGAGCCATGATTGTGCTGTTGCATTCCAGCCTGGACAACAGAATGAGATCCTGACTCAAAAGAAATAGAATGTTAGCTCATAATTACAACATGACTTGTTGAGAAACCTCCGTTTCTCTTCCATTTTCTTCTGACATCTCCTTTATCCTATTAAATTGCACATACCTCAGAACATAAAATAGGATTCTGGGATCTCTTTAATTCCAGTTTATTCTTGTGCCAGCACCACAGTTTTAGTATTATTATTAAATAATATGTTTTAATTTAAGAACTTGTTCTCCCTCTTAGCTACTTTAATTCTTTCATATTTTTTAAAAATATAACTACCAGTTTATTCTTCATGATTAATTTTGGATCCATCTGATCAATTTCCAAAAACCCCTCTGACTTTTTATTTATCTGCATCCATTTGGCAGTCATAATTTATTCAGTTCATACATCACTTTGTGGAGAATGTATTTCTTCACAATTTGAATCATGTGCTATGTCTTTTCTTGTCTCAAAGAGATCAGGAGGCATACTGAGGGAAGATAGGCAAAGATCCCTAAGCAAGAGGCTGTGCCAGCCAAGAGGCAGAGAGTGTGGGGTTGAGGGCCTCTCAGCAGACATGTCAAGGGGGAGGAGGACCTCAAGACAAGCCAAGGCATTTCTTTTCTGTGTATCTCCACGTGCCAGCTTGTCTACCAGAGATACAAATTCCACAGGCAGAGAGGGAAGAGTGGTGTGTATGGAGCAGGAGGCCTGGGTTTGAATCCTACCTGCACCATCAACCTACTCTGTCATACCTTGGTCTTCACTGCCATGCCTTGGTCCCCTCCCACCAGGACCCTTCCAACTCTAAAATCCTGTTTTTCTTTGACACCATGATGCCACCATGCTTTAGCCTCAGACAGGCTTTAATAGCTGTAAGGCAGAGACCGTTTCTAATGGATCTGGTGCTCTGTGGGGCCCAGCACCCAACCCAGTACCTGGCACCACACAGATGTTCCCATCTATGGGAAGAGGGAAGGAAGAAGTTGTGTAACCTCAATTTTAGGAGAATTTTGTCTCAACCAATGTGTTAGAGCACTCTTTCTCAAACTTAAATGTAAATGCAGATCTCCTGGGGAAATCTCGTTAACCTGAAGATTCCTGGTTTAGTAGGTCTGGGGTGGTACTGCTGTTAGTTTCCAGACCACACTTCGATTAGCAAATTTTTAGAACACAGATCTAGGAGAGAATTCTTGGCTGGGGGGAACAAAAGAGAGACAGAGTGAGGTGGGAGGTGACTGAGTCCTGGTCACAGTTATGCTTTAAAGATGTGTGTATAGCCGAGAAACCTGGAAACACAAAACTATTTGACATTACAGAGGTCATAAGGATGTGAGTGACTTTCGCATGTTTGTTGCTATAAAATCTCTTAGTGAAGAAAAAAAAAAGTGGTTCTTCATCCTCTGCTACATAGAGGCATGCAGAGCACACTCTCTCTTCCCTGAGTTGTTCTACAGTTCTGGAGCAAGATTTCTCGCTGACCAGGAAGTGTTCAAAATGCTTTCAATCAGCCTGCTTGAGTTTGCTCATTGAGAGGCATCTGCAGCTATAACCACAGCCCACAGGGTGCATCTCTGGTGCAAATGCAGCCGTTAGACATATAAGAAAATCCCTTCCAGCCAGGGTTAACCCACAGTCAGACCAAGTGACCAGTGACACCCTGAGCACCCACTCAGAGTGTTAAGAAAAATCTCCAATTTAAAAGTTTGCCTTTCTTACTGGAAGAATTTTTATGAGGCCAAAGCGTTGACAAGTTTGTCATTCCCAGAATCTGCTAACACCCTCCCCCTACCTCCTTAGGTTTTTAGTACTTTTCCCCTCCTCATTTTTAGAGGGAAGGAAAAACTGTCTTGAACAGGCAGAAAGTTTTATCCAAGGTGTTTGGCAGTGACTCCAAACTCTGGGAAAGATTTATGTCTTCGTCCTCTGGCACTGCCTAGTGTTAGCTCACTTAAAATAACTGAATAAATGAGTTCACTTTATCCTGTCAAAGTGGAACCTAGGGCAGCATGGTACCCAGCTGGGGTCCACAGGGACCCTGAGGCAATGTTCATGTCTCAGTCACTTATGCTGAGCTCAGCTGTTTTTATGTCTGTCTGAGGTCATTAAAATGAGGCAGGCAGGGAGCAGAAAACCCTGTGGAATGGATGGTGTGATGGAAACACCCCTTGGAGTCTAGAGAGCTCAGCCCAAAAGCATGGGTTTCGGGGTTCACCTAAAAGTCTGCCTCACTCTCATCATCATCCCTCCCAATTAACAGTCTTTGGACAGGGGCGAGACCCGTTGCTTTGAGCCACAGCTCCTTGAGGGACTCTTCCAGAGAGGTTTCTCCATGCTGAGGATCCCATGAATAATTGAATTTTCCTTTCTTGTTGTCTTTCTCCCCTCCCCTTCCCCCATTTTCCTGATATTAATAACACCAGTCCTGGTGACAGGGGTTACTGCTCCAGAACAAGGAAAATGGATTTGGTCTTGAATGAATTCTCTGTGTCAGGCCCAGGACCACCTGGCTCACACCGGCTCCAGATTCGCCCAGCAATTTTGTTCTTAACCTAAGGCAGCATGATTAGAAAAGGGACCACTGCCTCAAAGGACTGCACTGGGCAGCCTGAGTAGGAGGTGGCAGGTGAGCTGGAGACCCAGGATCTATGCCTGCCCATTCTAGGAAATGGCTACATGACCCCTCTGTTCCCCCACCTAGGCCTGGTTACCCTTCCAGTGTCCTCCTCAGGCTTCAACTGGAGGGAGGGGTGGTTTCAGTCTTAAGCGTGGGGGACCTAGAACTATAATAACCCTTCACAATTTCTTAGTGTTTAAAGGTGACAGAGCATGTCCCCTAAGACAGAACAGTCCAAGGGCAGGGATTGTACTTTCTTCCTGAGGAAGGAAAGAAGGGAGGGAGGGAGGGAGTTGATCCTCACAAGTCCTGAGAAACACTCGTGGAAACTTAATAATGCCATTTTTTAAACAAGGAAGCCAAGAGCCTGTGATTTGCCAATCTGTAAGTAGTGTTGGGATTGGACTGTGGGCCTGTCTGAATCCCATACTTTGCCCTTTCCTGCATCAGGTGTGCCCAAACATCAGTCTTTCCTTTAACACCTTCACCATTTCTGCTAGTCTTCGCATTACATGTATACAGCTACATGCATGTGTAAATATATTCTTAAATCAACTTGTTATTACTTGAGAATATAACTAATTTGATTTGCTGGTTATGTTTTTCCTCCTCATGCATAAAACAAACATAAGATAAAAGTTAGCCATTTGTGTGTCACGTAGCATGCCGCCCAAAGTGCACATTTCACACTACAATGGTGTTTCTCATAGTTATCCCCCAGATCAGCAGCATCAGAATCACCTGTGAACTTAGAAATGCAAATTCTCAGCCAGACACGGTGGCTTAACCTGAAATCCCAGCACTTAGGGAGCCAAAGTCAGAAGATTGCCTGAGCTCATTAGTTCGAGAACAGCCTGGGCAACTTGTTGAGACCTCATCTCTACAATAAATCAAAAAATTAGCCAGGTGTGGTAGCACGCACCTGTAGTTTCAGCTACTTAGAAGACTGAGGTGGAAGGATCACCTGAGCGCAGCAGGTTGATGCTGGGGTGGCCGTGAGCATGCCACTATACTCCAGCCTGGGCAACAGAGTAAGACTCCAACTCAAAAAAAAAAAGAAATGCTAATTCTCAGACCCCACCACAGACCTCCTGAATCAGAAACTCTAGGAGAGGGGCTTAGCAATCTTTTTCCTCAAACTTTCCCTGTGATTTTGATGCCTACTAAAGTTTGGGAACCGCTTTGCTAGAGTGTTTGACCACTGAAGAGTTTCCTGGTTGTGTCACCCATGTGCCTTCCAGCCTCTCCAGCCATGTCCTGCTCATCCCTCCTCTAGGCCTTTGCCAGAGCTTCCTGTCCCTCTCTAGATTACTCTTGCCTCCACTTCTTACATCATTATGAGGACAGGGACACAAAATCAGACTCAGCCTTTCATGGCTTAGCTAAGAAAGACAGTAAGTATAATGTAACATTTATCATAATACTATAAGAAAGGGATTGGCAGTAGTGCAACACTGCGGTGGGGGTGGGGAGTGGGCCACACAACACCAATAAGGTTGCCCGATCTCAAACAAGGTGAAGTGGGGACCAAAGGGAGGCCCAAACCTTACCTGTACGATGACCACATGTGTACCTAACCCTGAATTATACCCCACATCTTTAAAATAAAAATAAAATAAGTATAATGTGAATGAGCATCTGCATCAAGGAGGACACCTTAAAATGAACACATAAGGGTGCAAAGGGCCAGTGCTTACTTATTTTTCTGTGAGTCCTTGGGTCAAGATTCAGAAGTGATGGGAAATACCTAGTAAAACTCCCCATTCCCTAGATCAGTGCTATCCAGTAGAACTTACTGCACTGATGGAAATGTGCCATATCTGCACTGTGTTGGGAGACAATTCTCTAGGGGTCTTGTGCATTTCTACACATTTTATGAGGCAAGACACTGCCTGACTTTGTTCTGGACACTTTTCAAGGATGTTTCTCTATAGCCAGCAACTTTGGAAGACAGTATCTTCTTCCAGAGCAAATGTAGCATGCTTACTGCCCATTACAAAAGCTCCAGGTTCCCTTAACTCAGGGTTCCTTTCTTAGATGGCAACCCACAGCATGTATGGGTAGCATTTGGCCTAGTTCACACTGCCTTGTGGGAATTGGAGCTCAGGAAACTGAAGCAAGAAAATGCTGATACTCTGGCTACTGATATGCTGTAAATAATAAAATCCTTTGTCTCTGACCCAGGAGTCTCATATCTTCTGCCAACATCCATGAAACTGGCAGACTAACTTGTTAGTTTGCAACTAGGGTAACATATGAGGCCCTACATACTTCGTATCACATTGTCCAACACATGTAGCTATTGAGCACTTGAAATGTGGCAACTGTGACTAAAAAGTTGAATTTTTAGTTTCAGTCCATTTAATTTTAAATAGTCACACATGTCTGGGGCTATTATATTGGACAGCACAGCTTAGAATGTTCAAGCATAAACTGTAGCCAATAGCCATTGGTTAGGGGTATAGTAGAAGGAGCCCCTACATTGAAAGGTAGTTGAAACTTAGAGTGATCTCAGTTATTTTCAGTATCTGATTTTGATGATTCTATAGTTCTACAAATGGTGAAACTGTGGGAGGCCAAGGGTAGAAAGATGCCCTTTTTTCATTACATCCAGAGAGGTTTCCCAGTAGAACTGAGAGATAAAAGCAGAGGTTGAAGATTGGAGATGGGTAGATGTTTTTGGCATGGGATTTGCCTTTTGAAGGGAACTTGGAGGCCAGAGAGAGAAGATATAGCCAGAGCAGATGAGCAGACCAGTGGTCCTTGAAGAACTCAGTCCTGCCCTCCCCTCCTCCCCTCAGTTTGAGAATGTCCCCCATTTGCCCTCAGTTGGCTGAAGCCTCCAGTAGGCCCTGCTCAGTTCTCCAGGCTTCTCCTCCTCTCACCTCCTGACTCAGAACAATCTCTTCTTTGATTTCTGGCTCAGGCCCCCTGACCATCAGGTCATCTGTACCTAATCAGGAGGATCTGGGGCCTGAGGGATGATAAACAGGGCTTCTCGTTTCAATAAAGTTTGTGCAGAATATTGGAAACAGCTGTGAACCTCAGCCTGTGGGGGCCTAGCATTTGGGGAAGAAGCGTTGAAATGGGGGAAGACCAGGACAGGAGTCTATTTAAAGGGTGCCTCACCACCTAGGGCTGACAAAGTTAATAAGCTTGGTTTAACATCAGCCGCTGCCTGGAGCCTTGGACTTTGAGGTGTGTGGAGAGCTCTCTGGAGTTAGGACCAGGCAGGTCTCAATTATACAGCAGGCATTTATTTACATTTATTGTCGTTTGTTTTACAAATACCACATAGGTTTCTCTGCAAGTTGCTTTTTCTCATCTAGCAAAACTTTGTGAAAATTCCTCTAATATCTTCTTCCTTTTTAAAAATTGTGTTTAAAAATGCACATAGCATAAAATGTACAGTCTTAACCATTTTCACGTGCACAGTTCAGTAGTGTTACATATATTCACATTGCTGTGCAACCTATCTCCAGAACTTCTTTCTCTTGCAAAACTGAAATTCTATATCCATTGAACAATTTCCCATTTCCCCTTCTCCCCATCCCCCAGCCCTAGCAACCACCATCCTATTTTCTGTCTCTATGATTTTGACTACTCTAAGTACCTCATCATAAAGCATTTGTCTTTCTGTAATTTATCTTTTTTTTTTTTTTTTTTTTTTTGAGTCAGTGTCTCACTCTGTCGCCCAGACTGGAGTGCAGTAGCACGCTCACGGCCACCACAGTCTCGCCTGCTGGGCTCAAATGATCTTTCCACCTCAGCCTTCCAAGTAGCTGGAACCACAGGCATGTGCCACCATGCCCGACTAATTTTTTGATTTATTGTAGAGACGAGGTCTCGCTATGTTGCTCAGGCTGGTCTCGAATCCCTGAGCTCAGACAGTCCTCTTGCCTCTGTCTCCCAAAGTGCAGGGATTACAGACTTGCGCCACCATGCCCGGCCTGTAATTTATCATTTGTAATAGCTGCATAACATTACATTTTATATAAATATATACAATTCAACCATTACTAATTCTTTTCCACTACAAAAAAAATGCTTTTTTTTTTTGGTATGCATACCTTCAAATACTTAAGTTTTGTTTTTGTGGAGGTTTTTTGTAATATAAATCACACAGCTCAAAGAGATACATATTTTTAATTTTCATGTATTTTATCAGGTCCCTTTATCAAAAGTCTGTGGTAATTTGCATATCTACCAGCTGTGATTAGGAGTACTGTTTCTCAGCCCTAGGTATGATCATTGTTCTTTTTTTTTTTTTTTTTTTTAAGTAGGATTTATTAAGAAGACAGAAAAGCTCCCACAGTGAAAGGGGACCTGAAAGAGGTTGCCCGATCATTCTTTATAAGTTTTGCTATTCTGAGAAATAAAATTAGTATCTGATTTTTAAAATTTGCCTTTCCTTGGCTATCAGTGAGGTTAAACATCTTTTCATAAATTTGTTGATTGTTTGGATTACTTCTTGTATGAATCACCTGTTCCTATCTTTTGTCTAGTTTTGTGCTAGATTATTTTTCTTTCTTATTGACATATATTACCTTTTTGTGTATTTCAGATATTAACTCCTTGTTGGTGGTATATGTTGAAATATTTTCTCCAGTTTATAATTTGTCTTTGACTTTACATATGGCATTTTTTATCTTCCTAAAATGCATACATTTTATGTCTATCTTTTCTTCTGCAGTTTCCAGATTTTCTATTTTGTTTGGAAAAAAATCTCCTTAAACTCCAGATTGTATAGATATTCTTCTAATTTTTTTCCTTGTAATTACACAAATATTACGTTTAAGTCTTTCATCTTTTTGAAATTTAGTTTTAATAACTTATGAGATAGGAATTTTTTTATAATCAATATTTTTTATTATGATGTTGTGGGGTACAGTTAAGGGTTAGGTATACAAATACGTTTCATTCAGGCACCCTATTGATAAGAGGTGCTTCCCCATCCCCAGACAGATATTTGCTACCGTTAAGTGGCTCAGCCTGTAATCCTGTGCCTTTTGGAGGCTGAAGTGAGTGGATTGCCTGAGCCTGCGGGTTCGAGACCCACCTGGGCAGCAAGACCTCATCTCTACAATAAAATCAAAAAATTAGCCGGGCATGGTAGCGCATGCCTGTAATTCCAGCTACTTGGAAGGCTGAGGCGGAAGGATCGGCAGAACCCAGCAGCCACTGCACTCCAGTCTGGGTGACAGAGTGAGACTCCAACTCAAAAAAAAAAAAATCCCATCTCCCTCCCCTGCCCATAGTTTCCCACTACTGTCAGTCACTTTCTTATAGCATTAGGTTGGATGTTCAAGGTCCACTATATGAGTGAGAACACACTATATGAGTGTGATACTCAGATCTTTGTTTCTGTGAGAGGTCACTCAGTATTATAGACTCTAGTTCCATCCAGGTTGCTGCGAAATTCATGATTCTGTTCTTTTTTATGGCTGCATAGTATTCCATCGTGTATATGTACCACATTTTTTAAATCCAGTCCTCTTTTGATGGGCAGCATGGTTGCTTCCAGGTTCTTGCTATTGTGAACAATGGTGCGATAAACATACGTGTGCAGGTATCTTTTTTATAGAGTGATTTGAGTTCTTCTGGATATATTCCCAGTAGGGGGATTGCGGGGTCATATGGGAGGTTGATATTTAAAGCTTTTAGGAATCGCCACACTGCTTTCCACAGAGGTTGCACTAGTTTACACTCCCATTAACAGTGTACAAGTGTTCCCTTTTCTCCACACCCTCTCCAGCAGCTGTTATTTTTTTTTTTTTTTGAGTTGGAGTCTCACTCTGTCACCCAGACTGGAGTGCAGTGGCCGCTCCCGGCCACCGCAGCCTCAACCTGCTGGGCTCCAGCGATCCTTCCGCCTCAGCCTTCCAAGTGGCCGGAATTACAGGCATGCGCTACCACGCCCGGCTGATTTTTTTATTTATTGTAAAGATGAAGTCTCGCTGCCCAGGTGGGTCTTGAACCCACGGGCTCAGGCAATCCACTCACCTCAGCCTCCCAAAGGCGTGGGATTATAGGCTGAGCCACCGAGCCCGGCTTGTTATTTTTTGAGTTGTTGATAATTGCCATTCGGATCAGAGACCTAAATGTAAAACCTCAAACCATAAGAACCTTAGAAAATGAAGGACATACCCTCATGGAAATCGGAACTGGCCTCCAATTCCTGAACAAA